>NC_056733.1:1722272501-1722450001 GCF_019279795.1 Protopterus annectens | reverse complement strand
GTGTGTGTGTGTGTGTGTGTGTGTGTGTGTGTGTGTGTGTGTGTGTGTGTGTGTGTGTGTGTGTGTGTGTGTGCGTGTGTGTGTGTGTGTGTGTGTGTGCGTGTGTGTGTGTGTGTGTGTGTGTGTGTGTGTGTGTGTGTGTGTGTGTCTACATGCGCTCATGTATGCTCTTGAAAACAGCATGTACCATGGAGAAAACTCTTACTTTCAGTGGTTTTCCATACAAATCCTTTTACACATCTCCTCATGGATTGACAGGCCAAAATGAAGCAGTCGAGTACATATATTATTACATCTATGTCAAATAATTGTTAACCAAGCACTGTTTTTCCATATATACTTTGCATACGAATGCTATTTATATCTGTGTCAGGTAATAACAACCTTTAAATCATTTGCAATGAGAGAGATAATAGGTTATTGTCTTTGCTGATTGTCCTCTCCATCCAAGCACATGCCATTATTTCATTGTAGCATATATGAAATAATAGGAGCAAATGTGCATGTGTTTTCTGCACCACTCCATGGAAGAGACATCTTTCACTACAGAAAAAATATATATGTGCTGATATATGTTATGCAATGGTCCCAGAGACTCGTGTGGTACAGTTATTTGATCTGTTTTGCATTCTATTCAGAAAACTGGTAAACATTCATCTTCCAAAAAATAATTTTGTAAAGAGTTTCATTGCACTTGTAGCCACACATAAAAATGGATTCTAATGAATTCACTTGAATGATGGACAGTTAATCATGAAAGCTCTTGGCTTAGGGTATGGTAGCTTGTTGGAAGGCATCTTTAATGTTAGGCTGAGTGTATGTAACAAAGCCAATTCCTGCTGATGTGCATTAGTCATTTTTTCTGGGGACTCAGATAAAAATTATGTGCATGGGTTGACTGTCCATGTGCCCAGTTATCACAAAAACATAACTAATTGTTCCAGCCCCTCACCCTAACCCTCGAATGGTTAAAATAATCATGTTTCAAGTGCTTCCGCTGCAGACTAGCCTCTAAACTGTAAGGTGTGCATCATGAGATCAGCATAAGTTGACAACATTTAATAAAACACAGTTGATTCATAACTTACATAAACAGTGCCACTTTCATACTTCAAGCACCAGCTGAAAACATTCAGTTAAAAATAAGATGAATAATCCGGTGTGCAAAGATTCTACTAGGAAGGAAATACAGACACTACATGGTCCACGAAATTAAACTACTTTTATTGTTTCTATGCTGCTATTAAATCACCATCAGAAGGTCATTTGTCTAAAGATGCATTAAACTATGTTTTGCTAATGAATCACTTTAATGAACAGAAGAAAAGTTGGTATCAAATAAAGCTGTCATTTCTTATATGTATGAACATTATAATAGCCTTTATAAATTGCACTGTCTTAGATGGACAAATATTGAGCTACATAATGAAGATAGAAAATACTTCTGAGTCCTACTTCTGATTTCTAACACCTCTAATTCATGTTTATGTTTAATTAACTTCAGAAATTATAATGATTGCCTGGGTCCCTCAAGTGTAACACTTTCTTGTGAGTATTTAATATATCTTATGCATTTTTTCTCATTGTATGTAACATAGAACATCTATTCAGTAAAATATATAACAAGTGCTGCATAAAGCTGTAATTTTTCCATTCTGTTTTCACATTTATATTGAACATGCAGGACTTATTCAGTCAGTTAACATATATATATATATATATATATATATATATATATATATATATATTATAGGATTTCTTCTCCAAAAGTTATTTTTAATATAGCTGATTATTTTCGTCTAATCCCTAGCTCAAGTCATTTGAAGCATACCGTGTGTCATAGTGAGATAAAGCCCTGGCAAGGGCCTATGTGATGTGGTCCAATTAACAGTTCTGGTATTGAAAGGAATAAGGGAAGAAAAGGACGAATGAGCAGCCTTTTTGACTTGCCCATTCTGGGAAAAGAAAAGCAGTATGAGCTCTTTCACTATTGACCCCAGTAGGAGTACTAGGGACTATTGGTAACAATTACTGGAACAGGAGATTTACAACACACGCCAGAGCAGGAGGCAGTAGTATGGTAGTCCGTAGACCCAGTAACATTAAAGCAAATCAAATAGCCACTACAGGGAAAGAAATACACAAGGAGGGAGGCCCCTCATGCAAATGAAGGCCTGCCATGGGGCCATTTCAAATGCTGTAGCTACAATCCCAAGTGTGTAGTAGCAAAGTTCTAATAAAATAAAATACTGTAAATGATGTAGAATTATTAAAAAAAAACATGTTATAATGAAAATAGGAGTTGTAGTTTTGATATACATGTACACTTTACAATATCACAAAAATACATAAATTAAAATAAAATTTGATTTAGTGTTTGAATTGTTTAAAGAATGATCTTGAATGTGAGTTAAACTACTGTTTAGGAGACTTCACATTCATACAGTTAGCAAAACGTTTGTTCTAGGTCACTGTTTACAAACTCGGAGATTCTGTTAAAGCAGATTGCCATATTAGTGAAAATAATCAACTGTAATTATTTATAAAAATAAAAAAAATGTTCAGTCTTTGTCATTCAGAGCAAAATAATTGTGGATGAAACAAGAATACAGACTGTGTAGAATTTTCATTGAAACAAAAACAATGATCAGTGACTCATCAGACAAGGAGGCAGGATATCATATTGTAAAAGGTTTACAAAAATGAATATGGGATGTTTTTCTACTGTGTTGTGTAAAGTTGCACAGGTACACAAGTAAATGCCATATCTGTGCCAAAAAGCAGAGTGCAGGAAAGAATAAAAAGGAATAAAGAGGCATCAAAAATCAAATCCAGAAAAACAGAACATTGCAGGAGTAAACTGCCATTAAATTACTGTGGATGATTATTTCAGAATGGGAAAGGGCTGAAGGGGTAGGTGAATATTCAGTATCCACTAGACGTTTAGCCTGTTAGTATGACTTAGAACTGGACGTGACTAGGAGCTGTCAGATATACCATGCCATGCAGGAAGAAAGAACTAATACATATTCTTGAAGAGACTCAACATGTAAAGGTATGGCAGCGATAAGACACTGAGCAATAAGGAAACAATAAACAAGACTGTCAAAATTACTACTTACAGTGTCTGACCCAGAGGCATAAAATGGCACTAGGACTGATAAACCTATAAGTACAACCTGATGCTGAGTCTTTTAGTGGGTGAAGAATTAAGTCATATGCCAAGTTTCTTTGCTATACCGCTTATCTGAGTATACAACAGATGATACCACAGACTTTCTCATGCACAGTGGAAGAGTTTGAGCACTCAAATATATGTGGAACTGAACATTTCAAAACTCATAACATCATGTATGGCATTGCTGACCTCAAGAATGGAAATGGACAGAAACAAAGCAACAGTAGGTATAACTATAGTTTCATCTTAGCAAGATATCAGATATGGATGCCAGTATAGTATACTAAGATACAGTAATATTCCTGGAAAGACACCAGGCTCAGTTTTAACTGTAAAAGTGAAAAACAGGAGTAAAACAGCATAGCAGCTTAGAAAGGGTTTGTACATTTAAACTGGAGTGAAACATTATAGTGCACATTTGAAACAGAATAGTAAAAGTCCATTAGGAAGAAGCTTAGAAAGGGTTTGTACATTTAAACTGGAGTGAAACATTCTAGTGCACATTTGAAACAGAATAGTAAAAGTCCATTAGGAAGAAGCTTAGAAAGGGTTTGTACACTTAAACTGGACTGAAACATTCTAGTGCACGTTTGAAACAGAATAGTAAAAGTCCATTAGGAAGAAGCTTAGAAAGGGTTTGTACATTTAAACTGGAGTGAAACATTCTAGTGCACGTTTGAAACAGAATAGTAAAAGTCCATTAGGAAGAAGCTTAGAAAGGGTTTGTACATTTAAACTGGAGTGAAACATTCTAGTGCACATTTGAAACAGAATAGTAAAAGTCCATTAGGAAGAAGCTTAGAAAGGGTTTGTACATTTAAACTGGAGTGAAACATTCTAGTGCACATTTGAAACAGAATAGTAAAAGTCCATTAGGAAGAAGCTTAGAAAGGGTTTGTACATTTAAACTGGAGTGAAACATTCTAGTGCACATTTGAAACAGAATAGTAAAAGTCCATTAGGAAGAAGCTTAGAAAGGGTTTGTACATTTAAACTGGAGTGAAACATTCTAGTGCACGTCTGAAACAGAATAGTAAAAGTCCATTAGGAAGAAGCTTAGAAAGGGTTTGTACATTTAAACTGGAGTGAAACATTCTAGTGCATGTCTGAAACAGAATAGTAAAAGTCCATTAGGAAGAAGCTTAGAAAGGGTTTGTACATTTAAACTGGAGTGAAACATTCTAGTGCACGTCTGAAACAGAATAGTAAAAGTCCATTAGGAAGAAGCTTAGAAAGGGTTTGTACATTTAAACTGGAGTGAAACATTCTAGTGCACGTCTGAAACAGAATAGTAAAAGTCCATTAGGAAGAAGCTTAGAAAGGGTTTGTACATTTAAACTGGAGTGAAACATTCTAGTGCACGTTTGAAACAGAATAGTAAAAGTCCATTAGGAAGAAGCTTAGAAAGGGTTTGTACATTTAAACTTGAGTGAAACATTCTAGCGCACGTCTGAAACAGAATAGTAAAAGTCCATTAGGAAGAAGCTTAGAAAGGGTTTGTACATTTAAACTTGAGTGAAACATTCTAGCACGCCTCAAACAGAATAGTAAAAGTCCATTAGGAAGAAGCTTAGAAAGGGTTTGTACATTTAAACTGGAGTGAAACATTCTAGTGCACGTCTCAAACAGAATAGTAAAAGTCCATTAGGAAGAAGCTTAGAAAGGGTTTGTACATTTTAAACTTGAGTGAAACATTCTAGTGCACATCTGAAACAGAATAGTAAAAGTCCATTAGGAAGAAGCTTAGAAAGGGTTTGTACATTTAAACTGGAGTGAAACATTCTAGTGCACGTCTGAAACAGAATAGTAAAAGTCCATTAGGAAGAAGCTTAGAAAGGGTTTGTACATTTAAACTGGAGTGAAACATTCTAGTGCACGTTTGAAACAGAATAGTAAAAGTCCATTAGGAAGAAGCTTAGAAAGGGTTTGTACATTTAAACTTGAGTGAAACATTCTAGCGCACGTCTGAAACAGAATAGTAAAAGTCCATTAGGAAGAAGCTTAGAAAGGGTTTGTACATTTAAACTTGAGTGAAACATTCTAGCGCACGTCTCAAACAGAATAGTAAAAGTCCATTAGGAAGAAGCTTAGAAAGGGTTTGTACATTTAAACT
This sequence comes from Protopterus annectens, assembly GCF_019279795.1. NCBI lineage: Eukaryota > Metazoa > Chordata > Ceratodontiformes > Protopteridae > Protopterus > Protopterus annectens. The sequence goes on along the minus strand of NC_056733.1, from coordinate 1,722,444,710 downwards.
GGAGTGAAACATTCTAGTGCACGTCTCAAACAGAATAGTAAAAGTCCATTAGGAAGAAGCTTAGAAAGGGTTTGTACATTTTAAACTTGAGTGAAACATTCTAGTGCACATCTGAAACAGAATAGTAAAAGTCCATTAGGAAGAAGCTTAGAAAGGGTTTGTACATTTAAACTGGAGTGAAACATTCTAGTGCACGTCTGAAACAGAATAGTAAAAGTCCATTAGGAAGAAGCTTAGAAAGGGTTTGTACATTTAAACTGGAGTGAAACATTCTAGTGCACGTCTGAAACAGAATAGTAAAAGTCCATTAGGAAGAAGCTTAGAAAGGGTTTGTACATTTAAACTGGAGTGAAACATTCTAGTGCACGTCTGAAACAGAATAGTAAAAGTCCATTAGGAAGAAGCTTAGAAAGGGTTTGTACATTTAAACTGGAGTGAAACATTCTAGTGCACGTCTGAAACAGAATAGTAAGGAAGAAGAAGAAAGTACTAACCTCAGAGTGCAGAGAAGGGAGAGAAGCTCAATACAGAAGAAGGCAGAGGAGAAGAGACCCAGTTCAGATTCAGTCAGTCAAGGGTGTTGTTTAGTGGAGGTACTGATTACTGCAGGACAAGCTAAAGTGAAAGAAACCTTGAAAACCGACAGTCTGAAAGTGCCTCGTGGGACCTCCTAAAAATAGCAGTTGGTGGTCACATGACAGATCACAGCAAAGCTGTGAAATTTGAATAGCCAAAAGTAAATATTGCTTCTGATGCTGCCATCTCTAAACTGATGACCATGAAGATCATAGATTCAAATTTCATCTTGCAAAGAGAAGTTGAACATGACAGCTGTCTAAGTGATAAACAGGAAGCACAAGTGATGGAACTCCCTCAGTATCACCTGCCTAGTCTGCTGATAGTGGTAATGAAGAAATGCATTTATAGAATTGTCCAGAGCCAGGGATTTCAGCTGTAAGAATGGTCATTTGTAAACCTGAGTGTAAATGGATGACATAACGGTTGGAAATGGGAAAGTAGCATGGCCTACTGCACTAAAAAGGAGAAACGATGTATATGGTCTATTTCTCCTTGCCATGTAAGAAGCAAAGGCATTCTTCACAGTTCACAGAATTACCATAGTCATTAGATACTCAGAAAAATGTGGTGTGCCTGACTTCTCTTCCATATCTATGTGACATTTGAATCTGTACGTTTATATGAGGAGGTACTTGTGTAGCATAGCATGCCACTGGCTTCATAAAGACCTGCTGTGTTAAAAGAGACAAAAAATATAGTTAATGTTTAAGACAGCATCATGAAGAATGTCATCAGAAGAGTGTTCATAGGTTCATAGGTTTATACTATGCTAATAACCAACAGAGTGTTTATAAGCCTAGTCTTGCAACCTAACCCGGTTTTGTCCCTGAGTAACTTGGATGCTTATATGGTGGGGTATGTTAGTAAGGTGGTAGTTAAGAGTTATGTGGTGGGAATATTAGTTGGGGATTAATAAACTTATTATCTACCTTTTTCCATCATAGACATGGGGGCCAGCCAGGGATGAATTTGCAATTTCCCATCCAATGTTCAAGGTTTTGTTTGATTATGGTCAAGGATGAACTCTCCTTCACATGGATGGGGAGGTTATTACATAGTTCAGGGATTCTTTGAGTCATATATCAGTCTCTCCAACAAGTTCTATCTGTGTTGCAAGCAAAGTTTATGTCCTTGTATCTAGTGTTCCATGTACTGTTAGTTTTCCAGATGTGCAAGGGAGCCATCAGAGCTGGATCTGAGGTTATCTTATATGCCAGGCAAAGATTTCTACTCATTAACCTGGAAGAGATTGAATACAGGGATAGGGTTTAAGGTGATCTGTGTAGGACAATATATTCATACCCTGGATTCTCCTGGTGAGAAACGTTTGAAGTCATTCCAGGTGTTGCAATTGCCTGGTCAGGTACGTGTCGAAGAGGAAATTGTACTCAATGATGGATTTGAGAAGAGCTCTGTAGAGTAGTACTATAACCTCCTTGTACTTGGGTGCTATATCCTTGCTTATGAGTTAGACTACATAGAATAATTTCCATACTGTCTTGCTTACTTGCTGGTTGAAGACAGATTACTGTCTACATATGTTCCCAGATCCCTAATTACTGGTTCAACTCTTAAGGATGTTTTATTAATAGAGTAATTAGCTTGGTTGGATGATTTTCCAAAGGGCACTAAAATGTATTTCTTCTCACTGACTTTTAATCTGTGGTAATGGTACCAGTCAGTTGCTTGTGCCAGACCCTCTTGTAGGATGCTGGTGTTGGGGGGAGAATCTATGTCAGAGAGGCCAGAGGCCTTTGAAATTAGCACTGACTTCCAAGAAGTAGATGCTAAACAGTAGTGGATACAGTACAGAACCCTGGGATACTATGCTGCTGACTAGTTTCCTGGTGGAAGTGTTTTACTGATCCTGACTTTTTTGGTGTTATATATAAGCCAGCCAGTAATGCAGCAAGTTATGTAGGGATGTATGCCTAGTTCTGAGAGTTTATCAATAATACCTGAGTGGGGTATTGCAATGAACACCTTGGCAAGGTCAAGGTAGGTGATATGCACCATATTCCACTCATCCATAGCCTTGGTGACCCTCATGAAGACGTCAGCCAGGTTGAGAAGGTGAGACCTTCCTTTATCAAAACCATACAGTTGATCATTTCCATGATAATTCATTTCATGGCTTTGCATATTAGACTTGTCAGACTGATGGGTCCATAGTTTTTGGAGTCAGTTGATCATTATAAAGAGGGCTGGCCATTGCAACCCTCCATTCATCTGGCATGTAACCTGTTTTGAGGCTGTAGTTGAAGAGTACCTTAAGTGGTCCAGTTAGGTCATGTTTTACACTATTTATGAGGCAATCAGGGATATTGTCAGGGCCCAATGAAGCAGTGTTTTTGTCCTTAGTGAGTGCCACTAAGACCTGTTCCCTGTTGATAGTTGGGATATGCTAGAAAGGATTTCACAGGTGATAGTCAGGGTAATGGCATATGTGACATTAGAGCTGAACTTATCAGTCAGTAGATTAGCTATGTCACCCTGGTCAGTGAAGGCTGTGGCATTTATGACCAGTTTTGCACACTACTGAGTGTTAACTTTAAGGTTCCTGACATAGCTGAAGAAGGCCTTGTGATTGTCCTTATACTGTGAGGCTATCATAACCTCTTAGTTGGCCTCATCAGACTTTATTAGACCTCTTAGTTTCTTGTTTAGCTGAATCACAGAGACCTTTTCTCTGTAAGAGTTGTTCTTTCTGATTTTTGACCATGACTTTTTTTCTTTTAGTTATATTCCTTATTAAGGCAAAAATTCTACCAGTAGGCTTTGTTTTTGGTGATAAGTTTGGGTTTACTTCTGCTAGATACAGCAGCCAATACAGTCATTTTCATGTTTGTACATAACTAGCTGGGGTTTGGTGAAGCTGTGAATTTTGACAAACTATTACTTAATAGGATGCAGGCTGCCTTATAATAGTTCCTAACTGTTACAGGTTTAGTTGAGTTTTCCAAGTCGTTTTTTCTTTCAAAGGAAATAACTTTGTTGTTTGACCTTACTAATGAGAATGTGACACAAGGGAGGGTGCAATGCTCTCCTATGTTGATCAGGAATAGGTCTAGTATGTTTGATCCTCTGATAGGGGTGTGCATTATCTGATCCAGGATGCTCACATTGATAAAGTCCAGAAAACATTGTGTGTGTGAGTTAGAGGCATTGTCTGCTTCCCAGTCTACTTCTCAGAAGTAAGTATTTTATTGGACGGATCTTTGAGCGTGCATGTGAGTTAGAGGCATTGTCTGCTTCCCAGTCTACTTGTCAGGAGTAAGTATTTTATTGGACGGATCTGTGAGCTTCATGGGTCAATGAAAGTGACCTGTAGCTGGCCAGAACATGGTAAGAAACCTTGTCTAAGGAGAATTGGACATGGATGTACTGCAGGGCATCATCCTGATTAACCAAGTTTGAGTTGTATTTGTTGCTAACATTTATTGAGACAACTCAACCTTTAGCCCATCTGAGCTTTTGTTGGCCTAAATGTTTGGAAGGCACTGTAGCCTTGCACTGCCAGAATACTTTCTGTGGCTTTAAATGTCTTGGTAACAGAATAGATGTCCACATTCTCTGGAGTGAGAAGAGTTTGTAGGGTGTGTACCTTGTAGTTTAGGCTCCTAGCGTTGAGCAGTAACTCCTTAAGGCTGCTTTCATTTTTTTTTTCTTGCTATATTAACATTACCTACAAAAGGCTCTAAGGGGGATGGACAAAGTTTTAGCCAATTATCAAAAGCCCACACATGAGAGGTGCAGACCATCTTTAGCAAAGCAAGGTGGTCTGTTAACCATGTCCTCCCACATTGTTAGATATGAACTATCCCTGGAGTCACAACAGAAACTAAGCCAATTATTAAAATCAGTCATTTTATGTTCGTACAGTGGCATCAATCTTAGTGAAGGCGAGAAATCCATTTTGCCTGTTTTCATATAATTCAGTTAGGTTTGTATCAAGTCATTTACACCTACATGGACTATAACATAATCATATTGGTACCTGTGATGCAGTGACTTGAGTGCATGAGTGATGTTGCAGATACTAGCTCTAGATAACCATTATTTTCTCCTTGTCCAGCCTGGTGAGAGAGGCATTTGTGTGTTGTACAGTAGAATTTTCTATGACAAGTGTACTAGGTTAGGTGTTTGCTTGTCTTTTGGCCTTTATTCTTGGGGAATCATTGGGTGTAGGTTTGTGTGTGATACTAGGTTTTGCTCTTGTTGTGAGCTTTGCTGATTGCTGAGGAAAGGTATTACCTTTTGAATGTATGCAGGTTTTTGAAGTTTGGAAAGGTTTCCTTTAAAGTGCCTCAGCATAAGAAGGTCTGTCTGTGTGGTAAGCAGTACATGTGAAGGATGTAGTGTGTGTGCTCTTAACAACTTTGTTTGTAAGTGAGACTTTTGCCTACAAGGAAGTTGTGTATGTATATCTCTCACATAATGTGTTAGTTTTTTAAAGGATTAAAAGGTTGTCTGAGTACATGATGCAATTGGTACATCGTCTCAGGATGCTCATATCTACCAAGTTACATATAGATGTTGTAAGGACCTGAATTATGGTTGGGTTATTATGCTTTTAGGGCTTGGTTTTACAGGGTTCACCAGAGTGGTGTTTAGGGAAAGGTTAGATGCTAGATAGTGATATGAGCTGGAATTAGTGTTGTTTGACATTCTACCTAGCTGCCCTAGAGTTAGCTTTATGTAAAGCCTTTCTATGTTGCAGGTTAAAGTCATAAACACTAACTTTAAAGGCAAATTTTACAAACTGTCTGTTACTATATAGAGCACTGCTACCTACCACTACACAGTGAGCAGAATTGTTCAAAAGCACCTCATTTGTAGCAGACAGAAAAAAGTTGAAAACTAAGGTTGGTATTCTTAGTCACTTGCACAAATGCGGTAGAGGTATTCCTGATGCTTACGAATAAGCATAGCAAAGATGCGATTCATTTATGCTAATGTGCAAGGCATGAAAAATAATGAGATGCAAATGAGAAATGTTGTAAAGCATAGTATGCTAATGAAGAGGTTTTACAATTCATAGTCTTACATCCCAGTGGTATGCACATCCATTGTTAAGTGTGGTGCTTCACCTTTGATATTGGAGTTGAAATCTGTAAACTTGTTTGAACAAGTATGCACAAGCTCTTACCTGACACATGAATGAATTATTTCCCCCACAAACACTTTCATGGTTTGCCACTAGAGGGAGACTTTGTTTCTTGTTCTATGACTATTTCATGTTCAAGAACTGTACAAGCCCCAAAGTAGTCGTAACTTTCAGCTGAGTATGCAAACAGTAAACACATTTGAATTCCAAAAGCTAAACTATCAAAATCTGCAATTTCATTTGGCATTGATCTAGGGGTATAGTATCCTACAACCACTGACCTACACAGGTTTGTACAGCTGTTAGATCACACAGTTACATCTTGCCAGAGTTAAATGATTTTGGACATATGGAGTCCAGATGAGGGCCACAGCACATAAATGGTAAAATCAGAAACTGAGATGCCTCAGTGACTTTGCTGAGTAAGATGGAGGGTAGATAGCTGAGGAATGAAATCTTAGGACAGATTTTATTGGTATAAGGTTAGGTAAGAATAGTATATTTTCATATTAGGAAGACTGCATAAAAATACTTTTAGGGGATAAATATAGACTGAAATGGCAACATTAACATTATATAAGATCAGTGGCTTACTATATGGTTTGTCCATATTGCCATGAATTAGGAAATGTAAAATTCCACGAACTTGTATGTACAGTACATATCTAACCTCATTAACCTTTGATCATGCTTGTAACCCACTGTGAAAGCTTGCTATGTTTTGTCCTCTATCAGATCCTCAGAATAGAACTCTGGATATGGTAGGCTAGTTGGCAAGAATAAAATCTTTAAACCTTTCTGTACTACTTTCAGGCCAATTTAGGCAGTTCTGAGGGGGTACTGGTGGATCATATGCTGGAAAATGTGTAATGAATGTAGAGTTGAAAAGTTTGCAATGAACATACTACTTGAAATGTGGCAACATATGACAAAAAATAAGGCAAATAGGGGTTGGTTTCTGTATCAATCTCTCACCATCCAAGCAATTTTATAGATGTTACAAAAAAGGTGTACCACATAATGGTAGTAGTGCTTCTCTATCATATCCCAAAAGACAGGGAGGATCAACCCTTGCATACAATGCATTATTTAGATCCCAGAATGTCGTTGTGTGCCTCAATTGTATGCTAGTCATAGCAACAAAGTACTGTTTGAATTAGTATAACCTTTCCACAGATATCAGTGTATGCTCTGCTGTAATATTTACAAGTACAATTAAATGGACTAAAATAATAAAGATGCACTGTTGGCAAATATGTTTATGATGCCTAATATATTTTACAATACTGTTTTTTTCCTCCTTTTACTTTTTTTGTTCCTCCATGCCTTTCAACCAGTGGGCTGCACTTTACATGAATGAATCTCATAACCTAAAGCATGATTGAGGTGGAGCTATCATCAGTTAAATCACTAAACTTTCTTTTATGCATGCCCAGTAGAATAATACGGATGTATGCACAACTGGCAGCGCACATGGATTTCATTAATATCTGTAAGGAATCTAAACCTGCTGATGGCCCTGCCCCCCTCCCAAAAAGTAGTTACTCACTATTATGTACCTTCTTATCCACACGAGTCACACATCTAAGAGTATACTAAAAGGTCCAGTACCTCAAATAACTAAATCAATGATTTTACTAAAGCCTGAATAGATTAGATTATTGTTTGTATAAAGGTAGAAAAAACACAAAATCATATAGCAGCCAGTAGTCAGATATAAAAATGAGTGCTTTAATTCCTTTATAATTTTTATGGAACTTCATCAGATTAAAAAAAACAAGTGCTAACGAGGGGCATGGCCTGTATGGTGATCAGCTAGCAGAACAAAGTTTTTGCTCTGCTTTCTTTTATTTTTTTTCTGACATGATTTTATTATATAAATTGAATAAAAACTTATTTCCTTATACGTTTTGAGCCTCATAAACAAACCGGGATAACATTTTGAAAGAAAAATCAAGTTTATATGATTTTTCTTCAACTTTTCCTGTCAGACATTTTATTGACTATCCTAACAAAATGAGCAACTCAAAAGTGAGCTCTCAAGAAAATTCAGCGAAAAGGAATTGCAATCTATCTTGGGCAGTATCCAGAAACTTTCTATTAAATGAGATAAACTTGAGACCAAAATGAACTACATAAAAGAAGGCTGCAGAAAACAAAAGGACATATTAAATGAAGTTTTCAAACAACAATCTGCAGAGATCTCATCAAGAGAAGATGAAGTAAGTTAAATGGAAGAATGGCAGAAAATGAAAACTATGCAGACTACATTTTAAAACATAATATATTGCTTTTAGAGAAAGTAAAAGATCTAGAGAGCAGATCTAGGGGAAACAATATCAGAATATATGGAGTTACAGAGAAACAAGAAGGAGACAGAATATTACAGTTTTTGAATAACTGTTTACCTAAAGCGCTTAACTTGCCAGAAGCTTGACATCTCTTTAGTACTGAAAGAGCTCATAGATCTCTTTAACTTTCATCAATGAAAAAAACCCTGCTGTTCCTAGATGTATCATTTTTAAATTTCTTTCCAGTCAAGACAAAGATTTGGTGCTGAAATGTGCCTGGACTAATTATCCAATAAAAAGAGAAGGTAATACTGTCAGATTTGATACAGACTATACTTCATCAATTATGACTAAAAGAAAAGCCTGCATTCCAATTATAAAAGATTTGAAGAAACTGGACATCAAAGCTCAGTTAATTTTCCCTGCCAGAATTAGGATTTCTTTACCTGATGGTCAAATAGTTTGAAAGATGCTACAGATTTTGCTCAAAGAAAAAAATGATTAGATAAAACTGAAATTATGGACTGGTCTTTTCTAGTTTAAAGAGACAGGCAACAAGAAATAGTTGGACATTTAAAGAAAAGAACACCAAAACCATGAAAGAACAGTATTGGCATTGTTATTTATTTTATTTAACAGCCTTATATATACAATGTTGTTATCTTTAAAATGTTGTCATCAAAAATAAGATAAATGTTTTGTTTTTATTAACATGCTTAATCCTTTATTATTAAATATAATATATTAATGCTATTTCCTTTATTATAGAAGTAAATTATTAAGACAGTAAATATGATTAAGCTGTTATTAGCTTCACTTCTATACATTGCAAAGTTGAATTTGCATTTAAATATATATATATATATATATATATATATATATATATATATATATATATATATATATATATATATATTATATATATATATATATATATATACTTTTTTAATTGTTTATTATATATTTTAAAATGTTATTAACAGCAGGTTTAACTGATTGTATCGTTAACACAGCTTTGAACTGCATAAATTAAATAATTGTTATACTGTTTCTTTAATGACAGCTTGCATTTAATAGCATTAAAATATTTAACTGAAGTATTTTATGTATTAAACTAGTATAGGGGTGGATTGGGGAGGTTTATTTAAACTGTGGGATGTGGTAGATGACTAAAAATGTGTATTTTAACAGAAATTATGCTCATTTTCATTTAAAACTGTTTTAATATTTTTTTTCTTTCTTCCTTCATTCACGATTATTAAATGTGATTGTGAGCCTTTTCTAAGCAAAATAGTCTCCTGTTAATACTGTGTTTCCCACTCACAGCACAAAATACTTTATAAGAATGTAATTTTAACAGCTTGAACTTATTCTGAATGTAATAGCAGCTCAGACTCTCTCTCAGTGGAGTTTGTAAGCAGGAAGAAATATGTTGAACTTTGACCTGGCTCTCAACAGGAAGTAAGTGAATGGAATGTTAAAATGAGCAGCAAGAAAAGAAGATTCAAACAATTTGAAGTATCAAAATATGTTTTAAATATGTTTTGTAAGTTTTAACAACTATTTAACTATTTGAAGTGATAGCAAATGTAGTGAATGATTGTTTAAGACATGTTATAGTCACAAATCATGAATGAACATAATAATAATAAGGCTTTACCAGAAAGGCTCATCCAGACTCTGCTACACTTTGCTGTGAAGGAAAGGTTAGTTTGCTGTTATTTTTTGTATTTCTGTATTGCCTTTCTATATTTTGAATACTGTAGTTTGTTTTCTTTACCTTGTGTTTTGCTTGCATTCTGTTTTAACAGCATATTAAAACTTCAAAAGAGACCACAGCTCTCTCTGTTCTGAGTCAGGCAGAAATAAGAACTGATTAATTAAGGACTCATTCATAAGACAGAAGAGGTCACTTAAGGTTAATCACTTGTTAACAGAGGGGTGGAGCTAGGAACTAAAATTTCTATTTAAGGAGTAAACTAAAACATTTCAGAGCTTTACCAGAAAGGCTCATCCAGACTCTGCTACACTTTGCTGTGAAGGAAAGGTTAGTTTGCTGTTATTTTTGTATTTCTGTATTGCCTTTCTATATTTTGAATACTGTAGTTTGTTTTCTTTACCTTGTGTTTTGCTTGCATTCTGTTTTAACAGCATATTAAAACTTCAAAAGAGACCACAGCTCTCTCTGTTCTGAGTCAGGCAGAATTTTTCCCTCCCTCACACCCATTTAAGTTGTCTTGTTAAATACCACTGTCTTTCTAGTTGCCCGCCTCTTATGTTAATCTGACCATATATCTCATTTCTCTCTACTTTCACTGGCTTATGTGAGTAATCACAAAACCATCACTTTTGAAATCCCACCCCTTCAATTATTTAAATTTATTGGCCATCCTACAGTATTTCATAGTACCAAAATACAAAAGTAACCACCCCTTTCAGTCCATCCTGCTGTTTTAAAAATAGTAACTCTCCACTAAACCTTAACTTTTTAAACAGGTAAAACTCAAGTTACCTACTTTCATATCTAACTTCTCTAGTGCACACTGCAGAGTGCATTCTTTTCAATCTTACCTTTAAGCATCCCTGTTACTAGCACTTTCTCTAATACCTAAAAAGATCATCTCTATTTGACTCCAAGTAGACTTCTCTCTATCTGTTAAACCTAGCACTTGCTCCTACAGTACTTATTACCTTGATACGGCACTCTTATAGATAGCACCCCAAAAAGGCAAACCCCCATTTCTCGGTCACCCACGTCCCCCGGAATCTCTTTTAAAGTTTTTTTGTCTAGTCCTTCTAGCATGTCGAGGGATCAGTTGCTAGTGTCCTCTCCTGCTCAGCTGGTGAACCTGGAATATTGAGGCAATGTTACAATTGCCTCATGTACCTGAACAACCCTCTCCTCCTCCCACAAAACACAAATACATGCGAGAGATGCAACTATACGGCCAAACTGGAGGCTGAGCTCTCTCAACATAGGACTGGCAAGACCAGTCAGGAGGAGAAGGTTACCACACACACTATAGACCCAGTCTCACATAGTACCATCACAACCTCAAATCATACACATAAACACACAAAGACATACTCGGCGGCTCTGATCAAAAATCTACCAAAACAGCAGAGGCCACCAAAGCAGACACCCAAACAACCACCACCTCAGAACACAACACCTGCAACACATAGACCTCACAGTCAGAGTGTCAAACAGTCACAGCCCTTAAGGCCAAACACAATGCCAGACACACTAGTCATTGGTGACTCCATAGTCAGACACACTGACGTCCCGCTCACCAGACTGAGTAAGGAGAAGGTCACAGTAAGCTGCCTGTCGGGCGCTAGAATCCGCCACATAACGCAAGCACTCAGGTCTCTCAACAGCAGGTACAAATACGACTCAGTCATTTTCCACGCTGGTGTAAACGACCGGAGATGTACCTCCTTGGACTACATGAAAAGAGACATTGAGGAGCTCTCTGATTATGTAGCCCAGGCAGGTATGACCCTGACCTTGAGCAGTATCCTACCTTCACCAAGAATGATGCCACAATACAGAGATAAGATGATCAGCTTTAACAATTGACTTAAACTCTGGTGTCATTCAAAGGGGATCCAATGTCTGTCTGCCTGGGATGACATGCTGGACAAGCCACGCTGCTTCGCAAGGGACGGCATGCACCTGTCACCCCTGGGATTCTGGATATTGGCAAAGGCTCTTGCCACCCCATAGTGCCTTTTTTAGGCAAGGCTCAAATTCTAAACCTACCACCCTAGAACACAAAAAAGGAAAAAAACTAAGGGTAATGCTGCTCAATGCCAGAAGTCTAAATCTCAAAATGCACGCACTCGAGGCCCTTCTCAGTATGGAGAACATTGATGTCTGTGCAGTGACAGAAACCTGGTTCAAGGCTCCTGTGAGCACCCCAGCACTATCAGGTTTTACCTCTTATCATGTGTTCCGGCCCCAAAATCCGGACAATACCAAGAAAGGAGGGGGGGTATCCATATTCATCAAGGACACCCACACCTCAAGACTGGTGGCAACGCACGATGCATCGGAGACCATCCAGGTGCAATTAACCATAGGCAAGACTGCTCTGCAAATTGTAGCATGTTACAGGCCACCCTCACAAACTCAGGAACCTCACATGGCCTTCCTGAAAACACTAGAGGGGATAAATGTATCACCAAACACCATCATACTAGGTGACTTCAATTACCCTAATATAGACTGGGAACACTACTCAAGCCCAAACACCCTAGCCCAAAAGTTCCTGGAATTCATAAACTCAAATGCCATGGAACAACTAGTCACCATCCCCACAAGAGGAGAAAACATACTTGATCTCATCATCACGAACATGGGAGCACAATGTTCAGCACCAGAAGTATACCCCTCACTGGTGAGATCAGATCACAAACTAATCTCGCTGGAGGTCCTCATCCCACCCCCACCTGAAATAAAAAAGACCACAGTAAAGAACTTCTCGAAAGCCGACTTCACACTTCTAAAGACTAGTGTGGTCTCCTTTAAGGCCCCCGAGCCGGCAGAAAACAGTACTCAAGCCGCTGAATCACTTACAAATGCCTTCTACCAGCACCTGCAGGACTGCATGGATAAGGCAATCCCAAGAAAAACAACGACTCTTTGTACCAAAGGCAACCGTCCAGTCTGGTGGACCCCAGCCATAAACAAACTCTACAACAAAAGGAGGAAGCTACTACAAGATAGAGCAAAATCCTTAAAAGGTAAGACACCCTTGATCACTATAAGTAAAAAACTAAGAGCTCTCATAAAATCATCCAAAGCAAATTTTGAGAGAAAAATAGCTAAAGACTCAAAAGACAATCATAAGGCCTTCTTTAGCTATGTTAGAAACCTGGGAGGAAACTTAAAGATATGCTCAGAACTAGTTCAAAATGATGTGAAGATTACTCATCCTACAGACATTGCCAACATACTGGCTGACAGGTTCAGTGCAAACTTCTCCCCCCCAAAAGGAGAGATATCTATACCAAGCGATTGCAGCCCCCCAAACACCTCCAACGCCCAAGTGAGAACTGCTCTCTCCAAAGCAAAAAACACAGCATCCATGGGACCTGATGGTGTCCCCGGCTGTGTGCTCCACGAACTCAACGAGGAATTAAACCCACAGCTAGGACAGCTGTTTAATCATAGTCTTACCTCTGGATACGTACCCAGGGAGTGGCGCACTGCAACTGTGGTCCCACTTCACAAAGGCGGTGCCTCCACCGACCCTGGAAATTACCGGCCCATTAGCTTGACAAGCCTTATCTGCAAAGCCATGGAGAGGATCATAATGGACCTCATAAATAAAGACATAGGGAATTTGCAGACTTTGGATCCATCCCAGTTTGGCTTTGTCAAAGGCAGATCATGCCTTCTAAACTTGGTTGACTTTTTCGAAACAGTCACCAAAGCCATTGATGAGGGAATACAGCCTACCTCGATCTGGCGAAGGCCTTCGATACAATACCCCACTCGGGTATCATTGAAAAACTCATCAGCTTAAATGTTAACCCATACATCACAAGATGGGTTGCAAACTGGCTGAGTGACGGAACCCACAGGGTCAGAGTTGCTGGCGCCATGTCAGACTCAAAGCCTGTCACAAGTGGTGTACCACAGGGCTCAGTCCTGGGCCCACTCTTGTTTGGCATCTACTTTTCCGAAGTACAAGCAAATACAGGAGGGTTATGGCTGACAAAGTTTGCAGATGACTGCAAACTGGGCGCCATAGTAGAAAACACATCTGACACAGATATCCTTCAGAAGGGTCTCACAGAAACGGATAACTGGTGCCAGAGCCATGGCCTAAAGTTAAATGCCAAAAAATGCATAGTCATACCCTTCGGGAAAAACAAGGTTACCCCTAGCTACCAAATAGGTGGCAATCCACTGAGCACAGAAGAAGTTATCAGGGACCTGGGGACCCAGGTTGATAGTAGTCTGTCATTCGACACCCATGTAGCTAAAGTAGTTAGGAAGACCTTCTACATTGCCCACCTTATCATGAAGGGATTCTCATCTAGATCAAGGGAGGTCATAGTCTCCCTATACTCATCACTCATCAGACCAATGATTGAGTACAATGCCCCATTCGGAATGTATCTCACCCGACACTTGCAGCAGCTGGAGAGGCCACAAAAGTTCCTCACCAAAAGGATAAAGGGTCTCAAACATCTGTCCTATGCTGCCCGACTGAAAGAACTCCAGCTCTATTCAGTCGCCAGCTTGCGCAGAGGTGACCTTTGCCTAACATACAAGGCCAGGTCAAACCCAGATTTGATGAATATGCTGCACCTCAAAAAATCTAGATCCGTCAGAGCCACAAGGGTGGGAGACTTAAACCTCGACACGGCTATTAATAGGACGTGCTGGAGGGATAGATTCATCACCCAAAGACTCCCTATGCTGTGGAATAAAATCCCGGTATATGTGAGGCAGAGCACCTCGCTGGCCTTGTTCAAGAGAAATCTTGACCAATGGATGGGAGATCGCAGATATACCCCAGGGATTACCTCAGTGTCACTGCTCGACAGAGGCACAGCAAAATAATGGGTATAGTTCCCCATACTAAAGGGGTGGCGTAAGCCACAAAACTATGGGCTAGGCTTGTAAATGCCCTCGGGCAGATAGCCTAGTATGAACCTATGAACCTATAATAATAATAATAGCTGCAAGTATTTGAAAGTCTTAAAATGCATTTTCCTTAGTTATATGCTAAAGCCCTAATTTTACAAATAGACCTCAGACAGTATATGTTTATACATATATCTATCTATATCTATATATATCTATATATATATATATATATATATATATATATATATATATATATATATATATATATGTGTGTGTGTGTGTGTGTGTGTATATATATATATATATATATATATATATATATATATATATATATATATATATATATGTTATCCCCTTTGGCAAAAACATGCTACCCAGGAATTACCAAATAGGGAGAAGTACACTTAACACAGAAAGTGTGATAAGAGACCTTGGGACCCAAGTGGATAGTAACCTCTCCTTTGACAACCACATTGCCACAGTTGTCAGAAAATCTTTCTAAGTGGCCCACTTAATCACAAAAGGGTTTGCCTCTAGAAATAAGGAAGTCATCATTCCCCTCTACTCATCACTTATCAGGCCCCTCATTAAATACAATGCCCCTTTTGGGATGCACCTCACAAGACACCTACAGCAACTTGAGAGACCCCAAAAGTACCTCACCAAGAGGATTGCTGGCCTCGAGCAATCGCCCTATGTAGGCCAGTTCAAGAAACTCAAACTCTACTCGGTCGCATACTGCTTACTCCGAGAAGACCTCTATCTGACATACAAAGCTATGTCAAACCCGGAATTGTTGGACATGCTCCACTTGAAGAAATCCCAATCTCCCTGAACTACACGCTCTAGGGACCTAAACCTCACCACAACAATACATATGACATGCTGGAGGGATAGATTAATTCCACAAAGACTTCCCATGTTCTGGAACAAAATTCCCATCCACATCAAGCAGAGCTCGTCATTAGCATTATTCAAGAGAAACCTTGATAAGTGAATGGGTGCTAGGAAGTTCACCCCTGGGATTATGTCTGAAACACTGCTCGATAGAGGGGCAGGAATTTAACAATACATGGGTGGTGAAAGGCAATACACTGTTGGCTAGGCTTGCTTTGGCCTTGTACCTATGAAACTATATATATATATATATATATATATATATATATATATATATATATATATATATAAGCTCTCTCTCTCTATCTCTCTCTCTCTCTCTATATATATATATATATATATATATATATATATCTATGGGTCTATATTAGAAGACCGAATGTTTAGGTGATCGAACACCTAAACATCAATCTATTATATCGAAAGCAGAAAATGGCAAATGGCTGAATTCACACAGGGAAAGATTTCCCTTGGCCGTTCACCGGATTTTGCTATTTCCCTACTGTTGAGCAATCTCGGAGTTGGTATATTTAGTAGGGGAATTTTTGGGGGGGCCACAGCCCCCACATCAGGAGGTGTGGGGGGTGAAGCCCTCCACTTAATTTAGATGTAAAGTAATGTTTTTTGTGTTGTGGCCGAGGGACATTTTTCCCTGGGACGTTCGACATTGTACGGTTTGATATTAGTAGATCGATGGTTAGGTGTTCGATCACCTAAACATTTGGTATTCTAATATAGACTCATATATATATATATATATATATATATATATATATATATATATATATATAATGCTTCATTCACATACCCAGTGTTCTGGCATTTGCAATGTTTAAGAGCCATGTTTGGGGTGTAATGTAAGTTATACAACTATACATTATTTCTGCGTTTGCAATTTTGAACACCTGTAACATGGTTAGAAATCCAGTTATATCCTCGACCTACTTAAGAAAGACATCTACCAAAGTTTAATCCCACAATAAAGAAAACTACTCCATTCTATGTAAATGTGCATGTGAATGTATGAGTGAGAATGTGTGTGTATGTGTGTGCATGTGTGTGTGTGTGTGTGTGTGTGTGTGTGTGCGTGTGTGTAATGTTCTTCTTTTGTGCCTCTGTTATACTTCTATAAAAGGACTAAATAGTGAACTGAAAACAGTTTTTAGCCCAAGAGCGAACCTTCATTTATTCTAAGTAAACCAAATATAGTGAGTTTATTAGAGCAAATCAACAAATAATTTCTTATTTTCATGAGCTGTTTAACTTAAATATAAAATATGAAATATACACACATACATATTTCATAAAGAACTGTAAGAACAAAAAGGAATCAGTTATCTTACATGATAAAATGCTATTTCATTATAATTTAGATATATTTGTTTTTTGGAATTATAAATCAGATTGAAATATCAATGCTTTACATTATTTTATATAGTGATTTATTAGACTTTTGGTTGTTAAATGCTGAGTGTGCTTTAATTACTCAATCTCTCAGTTTATTATATTAGATATTGGAAGTAATGGCATTTGTTTAGTTTGTTAGTAATGAAATGGGTCATTTAATGAGTGGTTTGTATGATTCTATCATCAAACCAGGAATTTTTATTAATTTTTCTAATTTGTAATGTTCAATTTTAATTTTATTTTATTTATCAATGACAAAACACTTTAGTATTTGGATTTTATTCTTTATACTAAGCCACCAACTTTTAGTTTTAAAGATGTTTTTATATATCTGCTCATAATTCTTTCTCAGTAAATATTAATGGACTTAGTAGTCCTTTGAAGAGAAGTAGTTTAAATAAATGCTTGAATTAACATAAAGCCCATATATTCTTTTTACAGGAAACACATTTATTAACTGAACATGTTGACAGATTGTTGTTGAACTTGTGGGTTGTCATTTTAAATTGAAAAGGAGAGGTGCTCTAATACTTTGTAGAAATCTGTTATCTATGCCTATAGTAGTAAACACATTTTCTGATAAGAATGGGATGTTGGGATTAGTGGTAGTAGAAATAAACAACTTTATGCTTTTGTGAATACATATTAGATACCTGAAATTGGAGCTGAAATTGCTAAGAGAATTTTAGACATTATAACCTTACATGCAAAAAGTGAATTGATAATTTACAGGTGATTTTAATTGTATTTTGTCTAGTAGGGATGCTAGAAATGGTAGGGAACCCAAAATGTCCTCCATTGCTAAACATTTAAAACATTTTGCAACTGATTTCAATATGCATAATATATACCATTTAAAGTCAACAAAATCCCTTAACTATAGGCATTGTTCATATAGGTTTAGCAAGCAAACTAATATTGATAAAGTTTTTTTTTTTATTTCAAGAGGTTTATATGCCAAAATTGAAGAAGTATAGATAACGGTTATGTCCTTTGACCTCAATGCTGTTACATTTACTATTACTTTGAAGCCTAATAGTTTGATCCATTGCCAAAGAGTTCCTGCTTATATAATAAAAATAAAAGATTTTGAAGAATATTTTTTGAAGGAAATTACCCAGTTTACTGATATTAATAATAATGTAGAACTGATAGAAGTTATTTTGTGGGATGAATTAAAAGCATTAAAAGCATATCTATATAGAAGAATTAAAAAGTTATATTTATGTAGAAGAAGGGAATGGGGTAAATAATAAAAACTTTGCAATCTAATATAAATAAATTTAAATGAATTTAAAACTTAATGATAAGGCTGGAAACTTTGAATTAAAATTATTCACTCAGAAATATCTTGAAATAATTCTCCATATAATCTCAATAAATCTAGCAAAATTGAAATTACAGCCACATTCAATAAATCCAAAATGTTTGCACAAATTAGCTATCAGATCTAAGAAAAAATAAATGCAAATCATATTAAAGAAATCATGTTTAAGCAAGGAGAGAAAGTTAAAGAAGTATCTGATTTAAAAGATATATTAGAATGTTTTAGAAATTATTATGAGAAATTTTATAATAAAAAGAAAACTTTTGAGAATAGTAATACAACTGATAGCTTCTTGAAAGATAATATACAACATAAACTAACTAAAGAAGAAACAGTTAGAATTGATAAATAATTTTATTTTAAAAATTACATCAAATTAATAATCTTAAAATAAACAAAGTACCAGGACTTGATGGTCATATTCCAAAGTTATATAAACTAATTTCAGATAATATTTTACATATATTATTAAAAATATGATAACAAGTTAAATCTATGTTAGATATCCCCCTTCTTGGCATTATTCTCTTGTTTATCCCATTTTTAAACATCAAAGAAACATCACCATGAACATGAATACACTAGTCTGCTAGATTATGGTCAGATTGTTTATGAAATAAAGTTAATAAAAAAAAATGTTTTTATATATTTGTATGTACACATGAATTATTTACTTATATTTAGAGTATAGGGTTGTATCATATGTGCTTATTTATATATATATATATATATATATATATATATATATGTAGATATATATATATATATATATATATATATATATATATATATATATATATACAATGTTTTTCCCTTTTTGAGCTGTACGTACTTGCACTATGTGGTTGTACTTTAAGAAAATTAGTTAATTGTGATCATCAAATATTGAATTGATTAATTAATGGTGTGTAATTGTTTGCAGTGTTTGGTATATAAGGAGGTGATTTTTTTGAAGTAAATTGTTCCATTGAAGGCGAATGGCTGAGGTATCAGAACATGAAATAAAAGGTTAAAAGCATCTCCAAGCATTGTTATTTTCATGGTGATGCTTCTTTGATGTTTTTTAAGAGGTGAAGTTTTTGGTGGTTAGTTGGTTGTATTTTTTGTGATTTGTGCAACCATGAGTTTGGACAATGCTACCATTCCTACTGTCAATGATGGAATACTGTTTGCAGATTTCATAGAGAGAGATCAGAATACTGCTTGTGTGGATTTTTGGTCAGTTTCTGAAGATGACACTGTTATGGAGAAATTTACAGTGTTGGAATGTCTCATGTCTAAAGAGGGGACTTTTTTTATGATCTAAAATTGCTGGAGAAATATGTTTCTTTGGGCATTACGTCCAGGGGGCTTTGCTTTGATCGTTTGCCTGCCAGTGGGTTTACTGATGATGAGAGTGATCTGTTATGTGAATAGAGACAGGCAGCGTTTGAGTGTACTTTAAATTGGCTTCGAATTTTGACTAAATGGAACATCAGAACTGTTGAGAAACTGCAGGGGGAAATCACAACTTATGGTAACTGTTTCCAATAATGTTTTTTAGAGCACATTTAAGGATATTAAGGCAAGAATTAGTAAGGTAGAACAAAATGTGCATGAATGTAAGAATGGCAAACTAAACAGGTATGTGAAAGATTTTGAGAACAATAGCATTTTTACCTGGCAGCGGAGAGGATGACATCATCGTTACAAATCCAAGGCGCACATGAGTAAAAATGTTAACTGATCATCTTGTTCTTCGGCTGAAATACTCACCGGAGAGGACAGAGTGACATACAAAAAACACTCCAGGTTCCAGCTCAGCACATTCTCAGGGGGTTTATATTACCAAAGCAAAAAAACCCTATTCCCAAATACCTAAACGTAGACACATATACCACAAACCGTGAAAATCCCGAATGCACTAAACTGCAAAAAAACAAATATCGAGCTGGCATAGTTGGCCAACCCCACCACCTGCTACATACTACCAACCCAAAGAAAATAAATAAACCACACAGATACACTAACCAAAACCAACTTGTAACCTAAGGTAAAGCACCAAAAACCCTACCTCTAACCCTACACTAAACCCCACAAACACAACTAACTATGCACTATCCTTAATCTCTCCCTAACCCTAAGGTCCATATCTACTGCACTCTTCCCCTACAGACATACACCCAAACAAAATAAACAATACACATACATACACTTAAAACAACCCTACTTCTAACACTACACTAAACCTTACATACATTACCTATCTATATACTTACCTTAACCCAAATCCTACCACTAAAGTCCTATCTATCATACACTTACCTTACGGAGCTATACCGCAGACAGGCAAACAAAAACAAATTGACATTTTGGAATACGCAGTTTTGTACATTTGGGATTTCCGTACTTCATGCAATACGGGTCGGCATCTTCATATTCGCTCATATGGTTTTTCGTGTTCACAATATAGACCCCTTCTCAGGTACAAACTCACTCCATGAAGAATCGAGGGAGACGGAACAACAGTTAGTAGAAGCAGAGACAGTAAGGATACTTTTGAGACCCCCCTCTAGTGAATTCCATTAATGTGAACATTGATACTAATTTAGTAAATGAATATGTGTTACAAAACCCAACTGAATCAATTAGAAATGAAATTGTGCTTCATGCATGTGTATCTTATCCTGCTGATGTTGCTTTAAATGTGGAGGAACTTTGTGAAATATTGGAAAGAGGGGAGCGTTTAGGTTTTTTTTAAATCAAGTGATGTTAGGAAGTTGATTGTAAGTAAATCTAAGCACCCCTATTTGTATGCCATACCAAAAATTCACAAAAATGTTACAAATCCTCCCAGTAGACCAATAATTTGAGGTATAAGCTCATACATAGAAAACGTTAATAAATTCCTGGATTTTCATTTGAAAACTTATTTGGCCCATGTTGTAGCTCACATTAAATATACTAGTGATGTTTGTAAGGATTTGTGTAACATGAAGTGGGATAAGAATTACTTTTGGGCTACTGTTGATGTGACAGCTTTGTATACTAACATACAGAAAATATGGGGTTTGGAAGCTGTGATGAAAGTAATGGGGGAAGGACCCCACACCTCTTATTTGTTGTCCCCTCCTGGAGTTTAGTTTGACCCACAATTACTTTGTGTGGAAAAAAGAATTTTATTTACAGTCCAGAGTACGGCAATGGGGGCAGCTTTTGTCCCATAGTATACTGTCATATACGTGGATGAATTTGAAAAACAGTTCATGCTTCAAAACCCATTTTTTGTAAACAATGTTGTGTACTGCAAACGTTACATAGACAACCTTATTTTTGTATGTAGGGGTGACAAGTTGCAGTTTGAAAAATTTATGGAAGAACTTAATGAGAATTCACATGGACTTAAATTTTTTTGGCAATGTATGGATGATAACACAGTTTTCTTAGATGTAGAGTTTTATATAAATTGACAGGGCAAAGTTCAACATAGATCGTACAGAAAACCAACTTCTGTGAATAATTTTCTGCATGCTGACAGTATGCGTCCCCCACATTTGCTTAGAGCACTTCCATATGGTGAATTTAGAATAATCTTTCTTAATACTTCTGAAAAAGAACTTAGAAGTCTTCATGGGTGAGGTACATGAAAGACTCACTAAGAGGTTATTCTGAGACTATTATCTCTAAAGCCCAACAGAAGGTTTGTAAACAAGGGTAAAGAGTAGGTTATCATTATGTAAAGAGAGATAGGTTACTAGAAGAGGAAAAGCTATTTTTTGTAACCATGTTTTCTGATTTCTCTGAAATTTTGGAGGGAATAGTAAAACAATTTTGGGGTATAGTGACTGAGGATGTCACAGTGGGAAATATTTTCCCCAAACATATAACTTTCTCATATGGCAGGCACAATAATTTAAAATAATTGCTCAATAGAAACATCTATGGTATTAGGGATAGTAAATCTGTTGGCATGTATAGATGTGGGAAATGCTCTGTATGTGCTAAGGTTAAAAATCTGCATGGTAGTAAGATTAATGGAAAATCATATTTTGCCAAGGAGAAATTTAATTGCAACTCATGTGGGGTGATTTATATTATTGGATGTAACTGTTCTAAAACTTTGTGGTATATAGGGCAAACTACAAGAAAGGTCAAGGTTTGGATTTTAGAACATATTGGAGACATTAGAAGGAAGAATGTGGATAGCCTTGTGGCTAACCATTTTATATCTGTACATAAAGGACAAATGGGAGGACTCATGTTTAGTGTACTAGCATGACCTAAAGTTTATAATGGCAACTTTAAAAGGGAATTTAACAAACTTGAGTATAGAATGATAGTTAATTATCATACATTATGTCCTAGAGGAATGAATTTAGATAGTAATATAACTTTGTAAAAATTAAAACAGCAGGACCAAAAGAATAAGCACAGTAAGATTAAAATCAAATTAAATCCTGATATAATTAATATTTTAAAATAGTTTGTTTAAAATAATATAAATTATGGGTTTGAGTAATTGAAAAGTTTAACATGAATTTTTTCATGAGTACACTAGTCTACAAGATTATGGTCAGATTGTTTATGAAATAAAATAAATTAAAAAATGTGTTTTTATGTATTTGCATGTACACATGGATTATTAACTTATATTTAGAGTATAGGATTATATGTGCTTATTTTTTATTTGATATATATACAATGTTTTTTTCTTTTTGAGCTGTATGGATTCACACTATGTGGTTGCACATTAAGAAAATTAGTTAATTGTGATTATCAAATATTTAATTGATTAATTAATTGTATGTAATTGTAGTGTTTGGTATATAAAGAGGTGATTTTTTTGAAGTAAATTGTTCCATTGAAGGTGAATGGCCGAGCTACCAGAATGTGAAATAAAAGGTTAAAAGCATCTCTGAGCATTGTTCTTTTCATGGTGATGTTTCTTTGATGTTTTTCAAGAGGTAAAGTTTTTGGTGGTTAGTTGGTTGTATTTTATCCCATTTTTAAGCAAGATAAAGATCCTAAAACGTTTTCATCATATAGGCCCGTATCATTGATAAATGTAGATTACAAAATATTTATGTCAATCCTTGCTAAAAGAGTAAATCTCATTATGCCAAGATTAATAAATGATAACCAGATTGGGTTTAATTTACATAGAAATGTTCAGGATAATATAAGTAGATGTAATACTTTAACTGATATAGCTAATAAAAGTAAAAAAGAAGTATCGATAATAAGTTTAGATTCAGATAAAGCTTTTAATGCTGTCATTTGGGCTTTTTTGTTTAAAGTACTTAAAGAATATAAATTTTCAAAGAATTTAGAAATCTTATAACAAACCTTTACAGTAACTCATTTTCTATTGTTAAGATTGGTCCTTTCCTGTCTAGTTCCTTCAAAGCCTTAAAAGGCACTAAACAGGGATGACCTTTGTTCCCTCTATTATTTGCTTTAGTTATTGATTCTTTTGTTAACTACATTAGATCTGATGATAAAATTAAGGGATTTTCAATAAATAGTAATTATAGTTGTAAAATTCAACTATTCGTATATGATATTTTGATAACTGGTGGAGATATTGAATCCTTGCCGGAACATATAATTATTTTCATAGATTGTATTGAAAGGTTTCAGGTTTAAAGTTTAATAACTGAAAAACAAAAACTTTGCTTATAATTAAAAACATGTAAATATTTAAATGACTTTAATATATTTCACTGGGAAAATACACAAATGTATTACCTTAGGGGTCCTATTAGACCTACTGTAAAGGATTCAATTTTAGCACATTATAATAGTTATTTAATAAATATTGTTGCAAAAATTAATGGATAACTGGAATAAATCCTTTTTCACAATGGAAAATCAACTTCCTTGATAAAAATGATAATTTTGCCCAAAAATATTTCACGTGCAGTCCTTAATAATTCTTCCCTCTAAAATAATGTTTAAGAAGTTGAAATCTATTCTCATTAATATTGCATGGTTCCCTAATAAACCAAGAATATCTTTTGACTGACATAGTAGCAATTGTCAAGAGGGTGGGACAGGTTTCCCAAATATTGAATTGTATGCCAAATCTACTATTTTAAATATGATTTCATTATGGTTAAACTCTTCAGATAAATCTAAATGGAAGTCCACCCATGAAAGATAATTTGCCAGCAATAAATATGTTATAGATTCTCATTTGCAAATTGGAATAAGTAATTTTTTATTGGATTTTGAAAGATTTGTTTATAAATGATAGAAAAAAATCTAATTGCTTCTCTTGTACAGACTACATTATACATATGTTTAACAGATTTATGAATTCTTACTATATATGTTTCTATTTTTCCCTATACCTAATAGTAATGGTTGTTTAGAGACATTTAATATAAATAAAATGTTAGAATTTAAAGATACACATTTAATATTCTGGTATCAATTTCAATAGGGAATAATTTATGTACTACTGACCATCTTCTCACAAAATATTGTTTAAAGAAAAAGAATTGGTTAAATATAAAGAGATGTAAAAAATGTAAGGGATAAAATGAAAATCTCAATGGATTTTCAAGAAAAACATATCCCAAAAGTTCTGAAATATTTCTTTAGTATTAATAGTAATTTAAGTAGTAATAAATCTATAATATATATGACTTTAATCATGGACTAGCAAAAATAAAATGAAACAAACTAAATAACAAAAGCACAAAGGCAAACTAGAGCTGAGAAAATAAAATTCATTAAGCGCTTTAGTTACAATTACCAATGACTTCTTCAGAATACATTTGTCAGTGTTAATCACCTTAAATACTCTTTTCTAACACATTAGCATATCTAATTAAAAATGTTTGCTTCCATTTAAAAAGACAGGCTCAGAAATAGTATTTAAATGCTGTACTATATAAAATGCAAACATGATAAATGTAGTAAAATAAATTGAATGAATCTATTTGGAAAAAAAAAACTTTGTATGTATGTATGTATATATATATATATATATATATATATATATATATATATATATATATATGCATATTTGTCTGTATATATTATAAGGGTATTGACACAACAACTTATTGGACTGGGACAAAGACTTAACCAAACTTCAGTCAATTCTGGGCCCCCAGATGGTAGATACCATTGGAAATACACAGGACTCACTTGGCAGCATCACTCCAGGACAAGGGAGTCCAAACACACAAGGACTATCAAATGGAAGGGGAGAATATACTGTAACACCATCTGGACAAGCTCAACAGATGCAGCAGTCATGGTAGGCTCAATCTACAAACACTATTAGTCGAGAAGAGACACAAAATCCCTTTAACTTAAAAGAATAGATCAACAAAGAAAGTGACGGGTTATTAGGGACTGGAAATCAGTGATTCAATCAAGGCACTGTTGACCAAATGCTAAAAAGTTTGGAAAGAGATGTTTTTTATCTTCAGATTCATCCTTTTGGAATTTCCACTTAAAATTAATAGGATTGATTTCTTTGAAAGTGATAAAAGTATAGTTATAAAATTTGGAGAAAAAAAATCACATTTATTTATTTATTTATTTATCTATTTATTTATTTACATTTGTTTACTAGGAAATTCCGACTGGACACAGGTCCTTTTTCGCTGGAGGCCCGGGGAGAAAAGCTCCACATATTGTAAAATGACAATTCAGTAACAAAGTTGGTGACATATTTTAGAGAGCTCTTAGATACAGATTATAGTCATAAAACATAAATTATGAACAGTAACACAGACATATAGTTTAAATAATATAAACAGCTTAATGTACAGTTTTAACAATATAAACAGCTTAATGTACATAGTATATGGTATTAATATGTTTTCAAGTATGCTAAGCAAAGAAATTAGTGTGTTTTCATTAAAGTGCCTTTATAGAAACAAAGATTAGATCTGCCAGAGTGGGGGGATTTGAGCAGAGTTTGCAGAAGTGAGCAGACGTAGGTGGGTGCATTTAGTCATGGTTTGGGCAAGGACAGAACCAGTGAGTTTTTAGGTGCAGTTTCAGTGCAGTCTTGAAATGACTGGAGGAAGTTAGGGTAGTGATGATGGGGGGCAAGTTATTCCAAAGTTTGGAAATGGCACAGGAAAATAGAGATTCTTCTTCAGTGTTTTGGGCTTTGGTGATCTAGAGGAGATTTTTGTTACTGGAGAGTAGGGGGTTGGAGGAGTGGTAGGGTTGGAGAAGGGATTGTAGTGATGGGATCTTGAGAGGGGGGATTTATAAGTTTGTGGGCAAAGGAGAGTTGATTTAGGTGAAGGAGTTGGGGGCTGGATCCAGTCTAGTTTTCTGAGGGAGACACAGTGGTGGCTACGGTATGAAGCATCAGTGGTGAATTTAGCGGTTTGGTTGCAGCATGCCTCTAGTTTATTTAAGTCTGATTGTCTAAGATTAGTAAGTATGGGAGATGCATAGAGTAAGGTGGATATTAGTTGGGAGTTTGCAATAGAGATTCTAGCAGTTTTGGTGAAGTATTGCTTGTTTCTATATAAGGCATAAAAGTTTTTTGTGAGCTTTTTTTTATAGTAAGGGATATGTGGGTGTCAAATTTGAGATTGTTGTCAATCTCCACTCTGAGTACTTTGGTGTGACCTGATGGAGAGATGGAGGTATTGTCTTTGGCAAGTATATTGAAGTGAGGGGGGTTTGGGGTAGATTGGTATGGTTGAAAGATGAGGAGTTTGATCTTACTGGGGTTAAGTAGGAGCTGGGAGTTGGATAGCCAGCTTTCTACAGATGAGAAAGATTCTTGTGTGATCTGTTGGAGTTCAGGTAAGGTGGGGACAGAGCAAATGAGGGTGGAATCATCAGCATATTGTATGAGTGAGGGTTGTTTGGAAGCAGTGTACAGGTTGTTGGTGAAAAGGGAGAATATTAGGGCAAGGATAGAACCTTGGGGGACACAAACAGTTACTGGAAGATGAGGGGAGAGGGTGTTTTTACAGACAGCTGATTGCTGGTGGCCATGGAGGTAGCTGTGGAACCATTTTGTGTCTGGTTTGGAGAGAGAGATATGTTAGAGAGAGAGCAAAGAGTAGACGTTTGTGCGATGCAATGCCAAATGCCTTAGATAGATCAAGAAATATGGCAGAGGAGAAGAGGCCATTGTTTTTGTGTTGATGGATACTGTTAGTGAAGGGCAGCAGAGGAGTGGTTGTGCTGTGATGTAGCCTGAAACCATGTTGAGTATTAAAGAGGAGATTATTGGTTAGGAGGTAGTTAGTGACTTTGGAATTGATACATTTTTCTAGTATCTTGGAGAGAGGGGAGAGGATAACGATGGGGCGATAATTGGAGAGGTCGGTGGAGGGACCACCCTTATAAAGGGGTATTATGTGGGATATTTTCCATAGTGATGGTACCTGGGATTCTGATACGGAGTGGTTAATTAATATGGAGATAGGATATTCTAGGACTTCAGCAGCTATATTTAGATATTCGGCAGGGAAGTTGTCAGCAGCAAGTTTGGTGGTTTTGAGTTTTGTCAGAAGTTTTTTTTATGTAGGTGGTGGGATCTGTTGAGAAAGAGAAAGCAGGGCAGGGTGAATTGGTGTATGGTGGGGGTTGAGGTAGGGAAGTGTTGTTTGGTGAGATATAGTATGGTTTCTGTGAAATGTTTGTTGAAGGATTCAGCTATGTTGGTGGAGTTGGGAGGGATAGATAGTGGGGGAGGTGTTTACTTTGCCTGAAATGAGCACAAAGTTAATTGTAGACCAGAATAGCTTTGGATTGTGGTTAGAAGAGTTTAGTGAAGTTTGATAGTAGTGCGCCTTGTCTGTTTTTATTTGTTTTTCAACCTTATTATGTAGTTCATGGAAAAATTGTCCATCTGAGGGGTTTTTTTTTGTTACACTCCATGTTCCCAAGCTTTATCCCTGGTCTTCATTAGGTCCCTGGTGGTTTTCTGTAGCCAGGGGGAGCTTTTTATTCTGACTTTGGTATATCTTAGGGGGGCATGGGTGTTCAGGATGTTGAGGAACGTGCTATTAAAAAAGTGGATGGCCTCTTCAAGGTTGAGGTATTTTAGTGGCGACTAGTTAATATTTTGGAGAGAGGAGGTAAAGGAATGGGGGTTGAAATTAGCTTTGTTTTGGATTTGTCTATGGGTGATGGGCTTGATACTGTTTATGTGATGTCTTAGTAGGAAGGTTGGGGAATGGTCACTGAGGCTGTCAGGTAGACAGCCAGATAGGTAATTGTGAGGGCCTTTGTTGACTAGGATCCAGTCAAGAGTGGTTTGATTATTATGATTTGTATTGATCTGGGTGGGGGACTGTATTAGTTGTGAGAACCCATGGAGATTTAGGTGGAGGGCTGGGTGGTTGGTGTTACAGGATAGCCAGTTAATGTTAAAGTCACCAAGGATGATAGTTTCATGGGGTAGGGAGAGATTGGCCCAGCTTAGGAGGTTTTTTAGAAGAGGTATGTTTTGGCCTGGTGGGAAATAGCACCCTAACATGTTAATTGTTTTCTTTTTGTTGATTTTGAGAGTGAGTTAAGGATTTCTTCTTTGTCAGACTGAGGAGATGGTTTGTTGAGATTTTGGATATTGAGATGGTCTTTAAACAGCAGGGCTACACCACCTCCTTTCTTAGGTAGTCTGTCCTGGCGAAGGATGTTAGATCCAGGTGGGAGAAATTTCTCACTTTTGATGTGAGGTTTGAGCCAGGTCTCAGTTAGGATGAGAATGTCAGGAGAGTATAGGTTTACATAGGCAAGGAGGACTTGTGTTTTGTTACAGATGCTCCTAATGTTTAGTGATATAAAGAGGAGGTCTGATGGCTTTTTTTGGTTATGATTTGAGAGATGAAGGAGATTATATGGGGAGGGTTTGAGGTGGGGGCAGGTAAAGTGGGACCAGGGTTTGAATGGATATCTCCATTGAGGACTAGTTTGGAGAGGGAGTTAAGAATGTGCTTTATATAAGCAGTGAAGTGCCGGTCATATTTTAGGGATATTTTATGTTTAAATGTGGTGGGAGTATGGTTGCAGGGTAAGTGAACTGAGAAGAGGTTTTTAGTAGGGGCTGGTGAATTTGTAGAGTGAGTGTATGAGAGGAGTTGATGAGATTGTGCAGTGAAAGTGGTTGGGAGTTGTTATTTTGTAGTTCTGGTATGAAATAATATAGGCTAAAAGTGAACAAGAGAGAATTAAAGTCACCTTGACTATTAATTTAGGTGTATAGGTGGTTAGATGGGAGGGGTGGTGTTGGGGGAGGAAATGGGAGGGTATGGTGTAATTGGTGGTTGGTTGTGGGTGTGGCTGTAGAGTTCAGAATAAATGTACATGTACTGGGGCAGGTGGGATTTGGAGGCAGGGAGAGGTGCAGAGTGAGTGTAGCAAATGGAGCAGGGCAAAACCTCCAGTTAAGGATTGGAGGGTAAGTGTGCAGCTGTTGTTACACACGTCAATATTATCTAGTAAAATAAATCTTTCTCTATTGCCAATCGTTCTCTTCTTCTCTTTACTGGGGAATTTATACTTAGAAATTTCTTCCCATAATTTTTCTTTAACTCTTCATAAATTGAATTAATATACTGTATAAAACTGGGAAAATTAATTGCTGGAGATGTAATGAATATTCCGAGGCAGATTGTCTTGATATGACAGTAGAGTATCAAATGGTTACACCATTCTGGATTGAATTTAAGAGTCTTGCTCAAGCATCATGGACACATAAATGTATTATAAGTAATAAATTGATTTTGTTTAATGCTCCAATTCTGGAATCCATTCCTAGATTACATGTGCCTCTTATTTGGTTCATTTCACCCATAGCAAGACAAATAGTTACAAAAAAACTGGAAATGTAAAACTGCTTTATCTTTTACTGAATTTATTTGTTTGGCTAAAAATATTTGCAAAAAGGAACTGTTTACCTTAAAAATGAATACATCTAATATTACATCTCAATATAGATATTGGCTAAAATTAAGCAATTTATTAGATAAGTATTAAAGGTTTGTTTTTTTTTAATTTAATTTTGTTGTGGACCGTTGTAAATTGTTATGATTTTGTTTATGTTTCTTGTTATATGGGTTTGTACGTTTGTTTCAGAAATTTAATAAATAATGAATACAAAATGTGCTAAAAAGACCTTTATATAACATTGTCATCCTATATTAATTAACTAAAAACACAGGTGCTTAAAATACATAAAAATAGTTAAATGTGATACCTCATATTTCATCAGTTTTTAATTGCAAACTGCTATGGTCATTTAAACCTGGAGATTGAATAGCATTCAATATAGTCTGCCAGTATACTTCCCTAGACTTCACTTTAGCAGAGCAATTACCACCCCTAGTATTTCTATAAACCTTTTCCAACACACAGAAAATGAATGTCTTAAAAGTCTTACATTCACCTGAGTGTCTGGCCAGAGCATTAGTAAAATTGTCCCTTTTTATGGCATAAAGATGTTGGTAAACTCTAGTTTTGAAACTGTTTTCATTATTACCTATATAAAATGCAGGGCACAACAAGCATGATGCCATGTAGATAACCCCACTGTCAATGTCACTTTAAGTACCTACATTTTTAGTTATTTAATATAGGACAAAAAGATGTACATAAAGGTCTTGTTAACACTTGTCTGTAATCTAATGAAGTTCCATAAAAATGAAATGGAATGAAAGCACTCATTTTTGTACCTTACTACTGGCTAGTGTGTGATTTCATGTTTTTTTGTTTTTACAGTGTGGTATTCTTGCAAGGTGAAATGTATGTTTATATTTGTGAGTATGTATATCTTTGCTCTGTAAATAAATATTTCTTGGGTTTGTGTCATTAGCAAAGGTATTTATATTAAAAGCCATTTGGAAAACAAATGCTGACCAACACTTAAATTCAACAAAAAGCTCCATTGCACCATCCATGCAGGAGGAGTGACACCCCCACCTACTAAGTTTACATATACCAATTGTGTCAAAAACACAACAGTGGATAAAATTGCAACCCTCAAAGATTGATGGGAATCATCTTCAGAATTTTTTTCAACTAAATGGCATTTAATATTAATGCCTTTGGCAAATGAACTGTAACCCAAATTTATCAACACAAAATGCACATGCACACACACACTCACACACACACACACACACACACACACACACACACACACACACACACACACACACACACACACATGTGCACACGCGTGCACACGTGCACAAACAGACACATTCACACAAACACACATGGGTCCTTATCAGATTATCAAATGCACTACTTACAAGCACCTGTTTGTTAAACTCTATTGAGTGAAATCTTATTCCGTCAAAAGATCATGTCAGCGAAGTTTTTCCCAGGGGAGAAAACAGCGGGCCATTATCGGGGTTTTGTCTTTTTCCCCACTGTACTACAATTTCAGAGTTGGTGTATTTAGTCAGGCGGGTGGACACAGCCCCTTGCATTGGGTGGGTTTTAAATAGTGTTGTTTTTGTTGTGGTCACTAGGTTGGCTTACTTGTTTACCCTGGGAATAGTATTTTATTAAATTGATTGTTTGATGGATTAAGATTCATTTAATTGGGTTTGATGAAGACGTATTTGGGGAATAGTTAATTTGATAAACTTATATAGACCTGACACACACATACAACATCTGAGTGTGTGTAGTCATATAAAAATACACCTATCAACACATGCATCTAACTATGTGTGTCGTGTATGTGTGTGTGTGTGTGTGTGTGTGTGTGTGTGTGTGTGTGTGTGTATGTGTTTGTAAGTATCTATAAATATATAATCATTTAATCATTACACACACCTACGCCCACACAAATACACACACACACACACACACACACACACACACACACACACACACACACACACACACACACACTGTTTATATAGCTATGTGAATTTGCATATATCTGTGTGAATATGTGTGTGTTTGCATATTTTTACCAAAAGATATGAGATCAAAAATGAAAAAGATGATATAGGACTGCTGTCACGTTAAAGGTGCATTTAATGGCATTTGTTGAACTTGTGAAAGATTGGCAAAAATGTGCAAACACCATACATTAATTCACCTGTTATGCAGAGGTGGTACAATAATGTTGTCCATGAAAAAAGGCATCTTAATACATTAAAGCACTTATATTTTTGAATGCTCAACTAAAATAAGCACAGTACTGCTGTTGTGAACATTAAGTAAATTAATCATGCACATAATAGAAAAAAATGAAGCATCACTTTCAAGCTTTGCTAACTTACATTCATCATCCATAAAACAGATGCCTTTTGCTTTGTAACTGATACAATTATGACAATTTGGAAAACATGTTTT
This sequence comes from Protopterus annectens, assembly GCF_019279795.1. Classification (NCBI taxonomy): domain Eukaryota; kingdom Metazoa; phylum Chordata; order Ceratodontiformes; family Protopteridae; genus Protopterus; species Protopterus annectens. Next base: position 1,722,412,203 of record NC_056733.1, on the reverse strand, counting down.
TAAATGATCATTATTTGAGCTTAGATTTTCAAGCTATCTAGAAGATGTACAATTTGCAAGAAGAACAAACATTTTTTCTTTTGTTATTGCAGCACCTGGGCGACTATTGATTTTCCATTCCTATAGTTGTCTAGAAACTGAATGTTAAGAAGATACAGATAATGTGTTTTTTTTTCCTTTTGCTTTTTCTTTGAAAACAGTGTTTCTGATGATATTGACTTTTTTTGGCCTTTGGGTTAAGTAGTGATCCACAGTGTAAAAGGCTCCCTGATGCTCTAACCATGATTAAAATGATGAAACAAATCTCAGATATATTGAACCAGTAAGATCAAGCTTGTTTCTGACACCTAGCAGTTATATAAAGGATGAGCGAAGTAAGGCCTTGGTTTGCTGTCAGTACTTACTGGTTTCCCATGGTGAATGTCAATTACATGCAATATTTGAGAAATCAGACCACTGCTACATAAGTCTACCGAATGGAGACAGAAAGAATAGTATGGAGTTCCAATATTTACTCTTCCGCAGACTACAGCAAAATCATATTTTTTTCTAAGTTTCAATGACATGCTTTATTTTTTCATTATAATTACTTACAGCATTCTGCACGATAAAACGCAGTGTTGAATATTAACGATTAAAGATTTTAAATGCCCATTCATTCATAATGTATCTTAAGATTGTGAACAATATAATATAAATAATATCCCAGAAAAACAATGGACTTTGACTAAACAGATGAGATCCTTTTATTTTTGTTTTATTTACTGTATAATATGAAAAATGAAGTTGAGGCCAGTCTTCAAAATAGGAGGTAGAAAGTCAAGTTTTTCTCTAACAGCAGATTGACTGCTTGTTTCAAGAATCAGAAGTAGTAGCAGTGAAGGCAAATTCTGAAGCTTTCCGCCCTTTAATGTTGTCATATTTATAAATAAGTAATATGCTCACACTAACTTATTTTGTCCCTTTTCATTTATATTTTCAGTCTGGTAAATATGAATACTAACATACAGTAATTGTTATGCACATAAAATGTGCAAGTTATTTAGTAAAAAGAGGAGGACCACCAGTCCATAAATGCTCACTTATTCATTACTGTTAGGAATTATTGTCCAAGAGAACAGAATATTTTAAAGTAAAAAGTGTGTTTTTCCTATTTGTTATTCAGGTGGGTGACCTGGTCTATTGACCCTTTTCAGTCATGGTGTTGGCACCCAGAAACAGCTACATTCAAAATTAAAAACAGACTATGTTAAATTGACAATGTGAACACGTTTTTTTATACAAATGTTAACAGAAACACTTTGTAATGTGCAACAAATACAACACTTGCAAACATACATAACAGAATATTAAAATGTTTAGAACAACTTGTTTACAACAATGTAGAACAGGATTCACCCTCAGTATGTGTAGTGCAGTAAAAAGCAGTTTACAAGTGCTTTGCAGCAGGTAATGGAAAAGCAAGTCATTACCAGTTAACGACTTTTTTAACCTCCATGAAAAGACATTCACATTTAGCCTTCCTTGTTGCTATCCTTGAAGTTGAATGCTTGATGGCTACTTTCATTCAGAGTGAGGAATCTTGATTACCAAAGGCAAATTTAAATAGAAGTATATTAAGGAGTAAAGTGGCTCTGTGTTGGAAGGGTAGACAGTTTGATACCTTGAGAAGGTTGCAGTGATTGTTGAATGAGTCAATGAGCAACACTTGCCAATAAATTTTGTTAGACACAGAGAGATAAATGGGATGACAAGAATGGTGGTATGTTAATAAGGTAGGCAGTGGAGACAAACAATCAACATAAAACTGAACAGACAAATGGATGGATGTGTACACGCATGGAGTGGAAGACAAGGCCTTGATGAAGATTGTTTTGTTAATGACATTATAAGAAAAGCAGATGACATTTTATTTTTTAATTACCAGCAACAATTTTTATTTTTTTTATTTTCAAATATGGAAGTATTACTTTACAACTGTCAGTCCATCCACTTGACAACCTTTGACATTTTTCTGGTCAATTGTAACACGCTAGGCTTATGTTATTTTAAGATGTTTTGATTATTACAAAGATGTCACAATTTTAATTGGATATTTATCATTTTTTTAAGAAATAATTACAATATTGTTTATTTGGCATCAGCTGCTTTTGTTCTAATAGTCCTTCATCTTGGAACCTGTACTATACAAAATAAAAGCCTGCTGGCCTTGTTTGCTGTTTGAAACAGACAGGCACAGACACACATATGCATACACACGACTACAGTTATTATAGATAGCTTAGTTTGAGTCTACAAAACATTAATGCAATAATGAACACACAACACAATCTTTGATAAAATAGCTATACCAGCTTATATATCACAGGGCATGCAACTCTAACCAGTCAAATGTATTATAAAATTATTTTTAAATAATGATGGTGTTTGAAAACACATTTTCACTACAAGATGAACAGATAGCGAAAACATGGTGATAAAGAGGAATGGACAACAAACAAGTGATGAGTTGTGACTCAGTAGGAAGGGGTACACATTGTCAGAGATAGATTGGCATATGTTCATTGAGTACGTTTCTGATCAGCCTATAGGTTGTCAATATAACCCATCAGATTGTTGCAGTGGGTCAGAATTGCTGTTGCAGGGGTCACACCATTCTTTGTTTGCCCAGTGACAGGGGCATATTAGTCAAGAGCATTTGCTATACCCTTCAATGTACTCTATCACTGACATAGTATCACCTTACCAGCTTGTAATAGCATTGCCAACTGCATTTTGTTGTATTGTTGGGTGGGTTCAAACAGGAAGGTAAGCTGCACTACCTGCCATGCTGGCAACACCCCCATATGTGACACTCCCAGCCATCTCACCTAATGAAGTCACAGCCAGACATAGAACAGGGCCTGTCAGCAGTCGACACAGTTGTGGCTCACTGCCAACATCATGACCTTCAGAAGGAAGGCAAATTGGGAAGGATGGCATAAGTGAAGATTGTCTACAAATAGTGCAATTAATGTAGCACAAGCCATTGGGTAATATGCAGACAAACTCACTTGATTGTGCTGAGGAATACAAGTAAAAAACTACCTTCGTACACATAAAATACAGACAGTAGTGCAAAACTAGACTCACATACGTATGTACAAGATAAGAATATTTCCAACATGTTGCCCTCAGCCTCACAACTGAGCAGGCACATGTCACTGCACATTACAGCCTGTATCTGCCGTAGCCATTTTCTTCCTGGTTTTCTGTCTTGAGTTAATAGTTTGCATCTATTATAACTATTTATAACTGTTTTAATCACTAAAGTGTTTCAAAGCAGTGTCTGTGCTGTTTCTGTCCCAGCATCTGGTTAAAGTGAATTAGGGTTTTAAAACCTTTATCCAGTAATTCTAGCAAACAGCTATTTTTTTTTTTTTTACTTTTTGGCTTTTCAAATGATCCAACTTTTGAAATTAAATCCTGGTTGTCCTTCTGTGAGAGAAACTGAGCACCACATTGGACTGCATAAGTTCCAATTGTTCAAAGTCAAGGTAAGGGTTTCAGTTAATTGCTCTTGTTGTCTGAAACCATGGGCTTTTTATTTAACTCTTCAGCTTATGTTTACACCAGTTAAAGGTTATCCAATAAGAAGCTAAGTGCATGAAAAAAAAAACAGTCACCTTCTGCTCCTTTTTGAGTTCTGTTTTTCCCCTAAAAATACTTTTTACTTTAAAATTTAAGAACCAGTTATTCATAACAAGATTTGCAAATATAACAATAAGTTGATCAATAATATAGAAATTGAAAAGAACTGAATAAAAAAACACAGCAACAAGTTTAGAAAATGCACAAAATACCTATACAAAACTATATACTATAAATTTAAATTTACAGGATGTATAGAGTATGCATGTCCTCCCTGTGCTCATGTGGGTTTCTTCTGGTTGCTCTGGTTTCCTCCCACAGTCCAAAGACATGCAGTAGGTGGATTATACAGACTAATTGGCCATAGGTGTGAGTGTGTGTGTGAATGTGTGGTGTTTAAGAACAGCTACTGCAGGGTAAGCCATCTTGAGGTGTGAACCTTGACTCTATATGATTTTCACTGTTGAAGTGACACTCCGACCCCGTGTTACAAAAATGGAAAAAGGGGTTGTAGATGGACAGATTGATGGCTATACACTCAGTGTCAAATGGCAGCTGGAAAAGGATATGGCTTTCATGCAAAAGAAAAAAAGGACTGGACTAATTATATCTTAATTTGAGATATTTAGAACTAAATTACATGCCTTGAATATAGATAATGTTTGCAAACTTATTTGATAACCTTATGATGTTTAAACAATGTTATTATAAATCCAGACCATGTTAAAGAAGATAGTGAGCACCATTTTTAGTTATATATAACTTATTCATGCCAAAAATAACTATTAATAGTTATACATGCACTAATTCTAATTTTTCACAAGGCAACTATAATGGAGCAAATTGCCAGGAGATATGTTTTAGTTTGTGAATAATGTTTTGCATCTTCTGGAATATTATGGACCATAATTATTTAGTGGGGTTGCATTCACATAAAATATAGAATAGGTCAGCTTTGGGTGTGTTACAAGTTGTCCAGGCATCAGAAAGGGTGTTATTACATTTGGTCTTATAAGCATCATTGTATATCATAAATTTATTATAGCTTTTTGAAATGAATATGCTCTAACATTAAAGAAATTATTTAACAGTTTGATTAGTGAAAGGTTAAGAATTACATATGCGCCATGATTTTAACAATGTTGGTGTTATAAACTTTTTGTCTTGTATTTATTATATGTTGCAGAATATTGATTTGGGAGCTTGCAAAGATATTTACTGAAAAGAAAAGGTCTAGCTTGGAAATCTTTTCAGTTCTAAAGTAAGTGGATGATTTTTAATGTATTTAATATTAGTGGTACTACAGAAGGTAGCCATTAAGTAAACGTAATTTTAGGATGATTTTTGGGGGGGATTTCGATTCTGTCCTATGAAATCCAGAACTGTACAGCTTATAAGTAGTAGTGATGATATTACATTAATCCTTTTATTACTGATCAAAATATTTGGATTGTTATGGATAGGTTGGAATAAGGAAGCTGTTTGTTTTAAGTTAAGGGTTTATCTTGGTTTTTGAAAGTGGTCTATGTAATGTTTAATCATTGCATTGACTTTTATTTTTTAATATATTTTGTTATGAGACAGGGCACTGTCTTTAGGTTGCATTTGATCATTTTATGTATGTATGCCACATATGTACCCATGCATGCCTCCATGTCGATATAATATGAATAAAATAGATAGCTTTCAGAAGCAAAGAGGATCTTACAATTACATAGTTAGTATAGATAGAAATTTAGTACACTCATAGTCCCTTGTTGTTTTAGACAGCCTAGTTTATAATATGAAATTCTAATGCATTAATACATTTTAGGTACGATAGAAATTTAGAAAAATGAATAATTTGTTTATTAAAGAAAAGTTTGCAAATCTTATATTTGGTAGAAGTAAAATAGAATAATACTCTTGAGAAGAAGTTCATTTTGACAATTGCAATTTATGAAAGGAAAGACTAGAAGGTAGACTGCTACCTTTGCATGTCATAAAAGGTATTTATACAGTATTTAATCCACTTTTATATGCAATATGATAAAAAAGACATATGATAAAGTGAAGTAAAGTTAATATCTAAGTATTTAATCAATAGCAAAATGGGTAGCCCATCAAGTTTATTGGAGTCTATATTGTATAATTTATTCTTACAGAGTACAAAAAGGTGACAGTTGTGTAGGTTTAAATTGTAATTAGCAAATTTTAAAACGTCTATGATAGTGTTTGGTGTTTAGGTATGTCAGACTTGGGACAGGTAGGTAGATATTTATATAAAGTAGTTAATGGTATTTTAAAATTCAAGGGAGTTGGAATAATATGGTTAAAATTCTAAGATATACTAAAGGACAAAACTTTGATATACAGGTTAAAGCGAAAGGGAGAAACTGCCTAAAATTGCAAAGTATCTTGCTAAGGTAAGGGAAAACAGCTCCTGTAATTTATAAAAAAATAAAAAAAATGAAAAAAAAAATAAATAAATAAAATGCACCAAACCAGGCATGTCCAAGGGTCAGCTTCCTGTGATTTCTCCTGTCCACCTGGTGAATCTGGGCATACTGGGGCAAAGTAGCAATTGCTTCATGTACACAGACAACCCTCTCCTTCTACCACCCAACACTACAACCTGTGAGAGATGCACTTACATAGCCAAAATGGAAGCAAAGCTCTCTCCACCCAAGATTGTGCTAAACAGTCAAGAGGAGAAGGTTAACACCCACACTACACCTCAAGCAACACATAGCCCTTCTAAACCCACACCACCAATACCCACATATAGAAACACTAAATCCACATATGCAGAGGCCCTTAACTGTAACCTGCACAAGCAACAAGGACCTCTGAAGCTGAAACACAAACAAACACCAATCACAACCAAAGTGTCACATAGTTTACAACACCAGTGTGCCACCCAGCAACAGCCCCTAAGGCAAGACAATGTACCTAACACTTTAGTCATAGGTGACTCTATAGTCCGGCACACTGATGTCCCTCTCACCAGGTTGAACAAGGAAAAAATTACGGTCATCTGCCTGTCGGGTGCCAGGATCTGCCACATAACGCATGCACTCAAGTCACTCCACAACAAGTACAAATATGACTCTGTCATTGTCCATGTTGGAGTGAATGACTTGAGACGTACCTCCCTGGACTACATGAAAAGAGACATGGAAGAGCTCTCGGATCATGTGGCCCAGGCAAGTATGACCGTAGCCCTGAGGAGCATCCTGCCTTCACCCAGAATGGTACCACAATATAAGGACAAAATGATAGACTTCATTAATTGGCTAAGCTTCTGGTGTCATTCAAAGGGGATCCAGTATCTGTCTGCCTGGGACGATATGATTGACAGACCATGATGCTTTGCCAAAGATGTTCAGGTTACTGGCTAAGGCTCTTGCCACCCTATAGTGTCTTTTTTTAGGCAAAGTTCAAAGGACAAAACCACCACCGTAACAGGTACAAGCATGCAAAATCTGAAGGTAATGCTACTCAATGCCAGAAGTCTAAACCTCAAAATGCACTCTCTCGAGGCACTCCTAAAAATGGAGAACATCGATATCTGTGCAGTAACTGAGACCCGATTCAAGGCTCCAGACAGCACCCCTGCAATACAAGTCTACAATTCGTGCCACACTTTTCGGCCACCAAACTAGGACCGAAACACTAAAGGTGGAGGAGTGTCAATATTCACCAAGGATATTCACACCACCAGGCTAGTTGCCCAACACAATGCATCTGAAATTCTCCAGGTGCAACTAACACAAGGTAAGACTGCAATCCAAATTGTAGCTTGCTACAGATCCCCCACCATACCCCAAGATTCTCACTACTCCTTTCTAAACATACTGGAAAATATTAAGATAGAACCAAACACCCTAATACTGGGTGATTTTAACTACCCTGCCATTAACTGGGAAAAGTACTCATGTCCCAACACCTTTGCCCAACAGTTCTTGGAATTCATAAATTCCAATGCCCTGGATCACCTAATCCATAGTCCCACTAGTGGCTCCAATATCCTAGACCTGGTCATTACCAACATGGGAAATCGATGCTCCACACCTATGGTCACCCCCTCATTAGTCAGGTCTGACCATAAGCTAATCACCCTTAACATCCATATCCCACCCCTATCCCCCAGTAAGGAAACCTCCATAAAAAACTTCTCCAAAGCCGACTTCATGCTACTCAAGTCAAAAGTAACAAACTTCATGACACCCATGCAGACGGGAAGTGAACGTTCAACTGCTGAATCCTACACTAAGGCACTGTACGAGCACATCCACTCATGCATGAATCGTGCCATCTCAAACAGAACCAAGATGCTCTCATCCAAAAAAAGGAAGCCAATCTGGTGGTCCCCTGCCATAAACAAACTTTACAACAAAAGGAAGAAACTGTTGTAGAAAAGGGGAAAATCCCAGGATGCAAAAAACTCCCTTACCAGCCTCAGTAAGAAACTGAGATCCCTCATAAAATCCTCCAAAGCTAGTTAAAAAAATAAAATTGCCAAAAATTCCAAAGACAACCACAAGGCATTCTATAACTATGTCAAGAATCTAAATGGCAATGCTCAGATCTGCTCTGAGCTAAAACAGAATGGCATTAAATATACTGATCCCAAGGATATTGCCAATATCCTGGCAGATCGATTCAGTGCCAACTTCAACCCCCTTATCACCCCCTAAATGGCCCATCTCAATACCGGAAGATTGCCAAATTCCAGTAATAATGGCCACACAGGTAAAAAATGCACTCTCCAAAGCTAAGAATACAGCATCCATGGGACCAGATGACATCCTGGGCTGTGTACTACATGAACTACAATATAAACTGGCACCTCACCTAAGTGTCATGTTTAATCATAGCCTCACCTCAGGTTTCATGCCCACTGAGTGGCACAGAGCTACAGTTATCCCACTCCACAAGGGGGGATCCACCTTGGATCCCGGAAACTACCGTCTCATCAGTCTGACAAGCCTTATCTGCAAGGCCATAGAGCGTATTATCATGGAACTTATAAACAAAAACATTGGCAACCTTCAAACACTGGACCCCACCCAGTTTAGGTTTGTGAAGGGCCAATCGTGTCTCCTGAACCTGATTTGCTTCTTCAAATCAGTCTCCAGAGCCATGGACAAGGGTAAGGTGGTCCACACAGCCTATCTAGACCTTGCCAAGCCTTTGACACCATCCCCCACTCTGGAATCATAGATAAACTTACTAAGCTGAGCATTAATCTCTACGTCACCCAATGGGGTGCTAACTGGCTTACTGATAGAACCCACACTGTAAAAGTAGCCGACTCCAAATCCAGCTCCAGACAAGTGACAAGTGGAGTACCTCAGGGTTCAGTCCTGGGACCGCTCTTGTTTGGCATCTACTTCTCTGAAGTACAGGCCAACACTAAGGGACTCTGGCTAACAAAGTTCTCAGATGACTGCAAACTGGGAGCCATTACTGAATTCCCAAATGATATGAATACTCTACAAAAGGGCCTTACAGAAACAGATGCTTGGTGCCAGAGCCATAGGCTCACTCTCAATGCCAAGAAATGTATAGTTATCCCCTTTGGGAAAAAACATGTATCCGTGAATTACCATATAGGTAGCAGTACACTAAACACCAAAAGTGTGATAAGAGACTTAGGGACACAGGTGGACAGTAGTCTCACCTTCGCTAACCACATCACCACAACAGTCAGGAAATCCTTTTATGTGGCACACCTCATCACTAAGGTCTTTTCATCCAGAAAAAAGGCGATCATTGTCCCACTGTACTCATCCCTCATTAGACCGATTATAGAATACAATGCCCCATTTGGTATGTACCTCTCAAGACATCTGCAACAACTGGAAAGGCCACAGAAATACCTCACTAAAAGAATCACAAACCTAAAGCAGATGCCCTTCGCTGACCGCCTTTAAAAACTCCAGCTATACTCTGTCACATATCGTCTACTCAGAAGTGATCTCTGCTTAACATACAAGGCCATGTCAAACCCAGAGCTGTTGGACATGCTACACTTAAAGAAATCCCAATCTCTCAGAGCCCCACACTCCAGGGATCTAAACCTTGTCATCACAATAAACACAACATGCTGGAGGGATAGGTTTCATGACTCAGAGACTCCCCAGACTCTGGAATAGATTGCCCATACATGTCAAGCAGAGTTCTTCTTTGGCCCTCTTCAAAAGGAACCTTGACGATTGGATGGGAGAAAGGAAATTCACCCTGTGGATCACGTCAGTCGCCCTACTAGACAGGGGTCCAGGGAAGTAAATAGTGTGGGAAGAAATAGCCAGGGAATTTTTATGGCTAGGCTTGTATAGGCCCTAGCACTGATAGCCTAGTACCAACCTATTAACCTATGAACCTATGGTAACATTGTCTTATATCATTCCTGTTTTGAACTAGTTTTTACTGATAAAAAGTGGAGCGTCCACATTTTTTGAGAATACTAAAAGGAAATAGGATTTTATCAAATACTTTCAATGCATTTAGTGAAAAAATGTAGATGTTGGCTTTATTAACAAGGCAGAGATTCAAAAAATGGTTGTCTGATCAGAGGTTTGTCAATCAGTTAGAAAAGTAGATTGAAAGAGGGGAAATTATACAAGGTAATACTTATTTCAGTCTATCTACATAGATTTTTGCAACACCAAAAATAAAAATAACTAGGAGCAAAGAAATGAAAGGTCGGAAAACTTCGATCACAAATTGCATATATCCAAAAATGTTCAGACTCAGTCCATAGTCCTCCAATAAAATATATTTATTTGCGTGCACACACGATGGTTAGCGCTTTCGCTTACAGCTTCATCAGACCTTACATAGATTTTTGCATATATTTTATATCTAGATTTATTAAAGCAATGGATCTATAACTGCTAATCAGCTTTTTTATCCAAAGACTTTTAGGGTTTAAAATTGTTTTGATCTATTTAAGTAGATATCAGATATGCCATTAGATCTGATAAAAGTGCATAATATTTATAGCATTTTGGAGAGCTGGTACTTGATCTATATGTAATATTCAGAAATATAGCTGTCAAGACTGGGTTGTATTTCATTAGTTAGTCTTCAGATTGCTTTTATAATTCCAGATAAATGAATAGGTTTTAATAAGATATCTTTATTATTTTGGTTAAACAGTGCAAATTTCATATGCTTTAAATATAGCTCTAATTCTTCAGGAGTAAATGTATAGAATCATCCTCATATAAGTTGAGAAAAGTATTTTCAAAAACTGAAATTGTTCCAGGGTATCATATTAAACTACATTGTAGTGTATTATATACTGAACAGGATAATGGTTCTTACAAATAAGAATTAATTTAGCTAGTAGCTTAGAGGGGGCTTGGGCCCATTCAGAGTATTTGCTAGAACTAGACTTTTGCAACTTGATAACTGAGAAAGATACAAAATATTGAATTGTTTGCTATAGTCTTTAATCTTAGTCTCTAACATTGGATCACACTTTTAAGTTAGATGTTCTATTTTTTGTTCATTTTTTATGAACATTTCTTTTTGTTTATAAGTTTTTTTATAGCACACTGTTTATTAAGTAGAAAGCCACTAAACTAAGTTTAAAAAGATGCCCACAGTTAGTGGTTAAATTTGATCTATCACAGCTTGAATCTGCTATCATACTCCAATAACCATCAATGATTAAATAGTGTTTTATTTGTTTATTTATTTGTTTATTTATTTATTTACTTACTGATTTATTTATTTATTTATTTATTTACTGATTTATTTATTTATTTAAATAACTTAAAGTCTGTGGGAAGAAGTAAGTTAGCTTCATAGAAGAAGGACAGAGATTAAATAGAAGTTTGGTTAGGGGTGATAGTTATCACCTAATGTAATACAAGCTGCCACCAGTACCATAACCTGAATCTAAAATATGGCTAGGCTTGAAATGACCTCCTGTTCGACAGCCTAGTAACCTCCTATGATCCTATGGTCCTATTCTTGTAAATGTATTTTTAATAATAATTGCTATATCTTGTTTATTTGTAGCGTTAACAGCTGATTCTCAATATGATTCACAATATTTTATCCTTTTCTTGTCCACAATGTTACCACAATGTTACCACTGGCTTCTGGTCATATCTGTTTCATGTATAAAGCTGACATTTTATTTCAGATTTCTAAAGTAGCTGCATTATAAAAAAAAGTTTCCTTTTATTTGTATTCTGAATTCCTTTAATATTCCGGTTTTTAACAATTAGACTCATAATTGTTAGGTCAATTTACAAAAACACATAATTGAACATTTTTAGTGGCAGTTCAAGGTTATTCCATTATGTTTAGAGAATACTAATGATATAAAGTATTTTTCCAGATGATAATGGTGGGACATTATTTGAGATGCAAAAAAAGTAGAAGAAGAGACCAGTAAAACTTAATGCTGAGAAATTCTGTTCCCATCACCGCAAAAGGCCTAACATTAATGCACCTAAATTGAGAAGAGAAAGAAATAATAAAGGTAGTAGGATCACTAAGTTTAAACAACAGGTATTAAGACAAAATGTTTGGTTTCCCAAAGAAGATTATCGTTATACAGCACCTAAAAAACAATAAAATTGTGAGTGAGGTTAAATAATCCCTAAGTTGCAAAGAATAAACATAGCACTTAAACATAAACATCACTAGAGCTTAACCCAGAAAGAAAGGAGAGAGTAGTAACTAAAACAGGCAAAAGAATTTATGAGCACTCCTTTAATTGTCTGACTAATTAACTATGATTCTGTAGTATAGTTATTTGTAACCATTAACTGCTGAAGGTAAAATATTTTCCAGTATGAATGCTTTGATTTTAGGCTAGATTTGTCTATTTTTCTCGGTCTTATCATTTGACTCCCTATTTGCATGGCTGATCTAAAAATTAAGTGAAATACACAGAGAGAGAGAAAATTACATAATCAGTCATTTTACTGTGTTGAGAGTCAGTAACTGCCAATGTTGCTAGGCAACAATGGATCAATATGGCGGCTTCCAATGGGGATTTAAGGAAAGCTTATGTTATACCATCAGGAAACATCAAGCTCTTCCAATTTCAGCTAATCAGCTATGGCATCCAAAAGAAAGAATGAAAAGGGAAAGAGCTCCAACATATCCGTGATTAGGTAAGTTTTGGAGAAAATCTAAAAAGCACTTTAAAATGGATTTGGCCTCTTCAGAGGTGTATGCTTGATATTTCTTCACTTAAATATAAGAGAAAGTTTAACCAGCTACAGAATTTGAAAGTTAATGTATGAATTTATTAAATATGCAGAGTAAAGTGAGAAAGTTTAAGCAATCTCTTTCGTAAAGAAGAGGAAGATCCTGCACTATTAATATTCATGGGCCTTACCAATAGAACCATGTGGTAGTGTAGCTGCTCTCATAATTCAAGTGATGTCATTATGGTTAAGCAGTTTCACATGTATTTGCTTGGGAGCATCAGATTATGATCTCTGCAAAGCATGGTGGGATCTTTTAATAGTTATGTTTCTAACTGATACAGAATCTCCAAGTAGGGTAATTAAATGTCTTTTATTGTTTGCATTAAGTTGGCACCACCCAGGGTTTCTGGAACTGTTCTTATAAGAAAATTATTGCTCTTTTTCCCAGCCACCAAGTCATAGAGTTGTCTTGGATTGTTGAAATGTTAGCATAGTTGTAATTTTGTATTAGTTTGGAGACGTTTATCTTCAAACACTGAAATTCAAGTTTCTGATGTGTCAAGTGTTTTTGTGAAGTCATTGAGATCAAAGTTAATATTTGTAAGTTGAGAGAATATGCTGAATATGAATATGGTTATTTAAAGCAGTTGTAAGGTTTATTTTAAGTACTCAATATCAAAGGCCTGATCAAGCTTGTTTTTCATCCTTTGGATTGCTGCCACGGTGATATTTGCTTGTTGTATTCTTCTTCGGAGTTATTAATGCGGGAGAATTTTGTTTTGTGGGTTGTTGCTTCCATTTGATTATTTTCTTGGAGCAGTATGAAAATAGGTGGATGGTGAATTTGTGTAATAAAGTCATAGGTTAGTAATCAGACTGAATTCCTTTCAAGTATTATTTTGGCTACCAACAGATGTAATGGTCCTCTTCTGAAAATTAGACAGGTGCAGGAGGCACTATGTCAAGGTTCAGAACAGCAGATAATCTTGTTCTTCCAACAAATGATTAATGGAGATTATTTTTCTTCTTCTTCTTTTTTTGGCTTTTTCCTAGTTAGGGGTCACCACAGTGGATCACCTGTCTGCTCATGATTGGCAGTGGAGTTTTTACAGTGCCGAGTTGCCAGCCCAATCTTCCATAGAAGGCACACACATGCACTCACATCTAGTGCCAATTTAGAGTGTCCAATCTACCCTCAGCATGTCTTCGGGATGTGGGAGGAAACCGGAGCACCATTAATGGAGATTATTCATCAAGTAAGTATTTGTAAAAAAAATTGTTTGAGGGGATAATTAGTGAGCATAGGATGCCTTTTATAAATATAGCTGCAAAGTGTAAGGTATCTTTGTTTAAACCACAGTGGCCACCTTAACCCCCCCCCTGCTTGTTGAGTTTTTAAACCCAGCGTCTTTCTTGTTGCCTACCCCTTATGTTAATTTGACTACAAAATACCTTACATTTCTGCATTAATTAGTTGTAGTCATTAATTATAAAAGAGTCATTTTGTAATGTCACTCCTTTTTATCTGTTTAAATACATTTACCCTTTTATCTATTTCAATACATTTACTCCCATTAGTTCCCATCAGCAATTGGAAATGTGGCTCTGCTCTTTCCAACCATTTCTGTAACCAGTTTGGTTGAAATTGGCATCCCAAAGCAAAGTAGTAGTTATCTTATGTTTATTGAAACCACATACTACTTAAATAAACTGGCATATTGTATGCGAGAGATGTAAACACAAAATGTTAACAGAGGCAATTTTCTTTAAGTAGCCAGTACTGTCGGTGCCTAAAAAGGTGCTATATATAGGTGGACAAGGATTTAGCTAATATATAAACTCTCAAACCAAACACATAGACCTACATATTCTGAGACTCTTAAAAGTAACCTGCCTAAACCACAGTGGCCTCCTTAATATAACCTAAAGAACAATTATCCTCAACAGCTTCACAACCACACAACACAGGCAGCACCCAGAATGTAACACACATCCAAGAGTCACATTGTCTCATTTTAAAAGTACATAAGGCAAGCTTCCATACAATCCGATATTAAGTTATTGATGACTCCACCAGTGGTAGACTCACAAGGGTATGTACTCACAAGGATATGTCAGGGGTCGGGACATGGACAGTTATCTATCAGGTGGAAGGATCTACCACATCATGCAAGTCCTTGCCTCACAAGTACACATATAACACAATCATGGTAAATGACTTGAGACACCTCCATGGACTATATGAAAAAAGACATGATAGGGCTCTAGGAAAATATGTCTAAGGTAGTTATGAACCTAGCCATAATCAACATTCTACCATTACCGAGAGTAATGCTGCAGTACAGCCAAAGAATTATAGACTTCAATGATTATTCTGGCTTCTAGTGCCATTCAAAGGGGTTACTATATACATCAGTCTGGATGCAGATGTTAGACAGTCCTATCTGCTTTGCCATGGATGGCCTAGACTTATACCCCAGCATTCTGTGTATTAGCTAAATCCTTGACCACCACCATAGAACCTTTTTCAGGCAGGGCCAATCTTGTAAAGCTTCCACTATAACAAAACAGAATCTTGATAACATAAAGGTATTGTTGCTCAATGCAGGGAACCTTAACAAAAAAAAGAAAAAAACTCAAGCATTTCTTACTCTGGAAAACATTGATATATTTATTTTACAGAGACCCAGTCAAAGACCAATCAGAATACTCCAACAGTGTAGGGTTTCAATGCTTGTCACATGTTCAGGTCCACCACACTAGATGAAGGCACTAAAGGCAGCAAAGTCTCCATATGTACCAGTTACTACATAAAGCTCCATTACCTTCACCCATCTCCCACATTTACACAACTATCAGCTCATAAGAATCCCTCTCTAGAGTTCCTAATCTCTCCCTCTCTGTACAATTTCTTTGAACAACTATGTCATCAATTCAAGATATTAAGTTACACTCCCACCTCTCCTAAATTCAGATACACATCCTTTAATAATTACTTCTACCCTACTAAACTCACTCTTACAACACAAACTCTTTTGCTAGATGGGGATATCTACCCCAATCCCAGCCCTACGTCCTCTGCATATATCTCCATCATCCCTCCACCCACCTTACACCAACCTCTGCCTTCTTTCTCCTCTTCTACTAAACTCCTTGCTATTTATGCTATGAATATACAAAGTCACCTTAATAAAATTACTGACCTGCACTCATGGATAGCCCACTATTCTCCACACATCTTGCCACTTTCTGAAACTTGGCAAAAGCCATGCCTCTGTAATACTGAAATCTTACCTCCTAGTTACAACTTTTACTGCCAAGACAGACTTTCCAAAAAAGGTGAGAGGCTGCAATCCTATACTCTGTGCAGCTTAATTTGTCTCCCCTACTTATATCTCTCCCTGACTTCTACCACACTGAGCTACTTATTCAAAATTGCCATATTACCCCCCAAACAAATTTGCTATAGCTGCCATATATCTCCCCTCTGGAAATAATATACCCATTCTAAAACCTATCCTATCATAGATCTCACTTCATATACCCTATGAGACAATTATCCTGGGTGATGTCATTATTGATTGGAAGACACTTTCAACTAACTCTCCAAATCTTAGCATTAAAGTACATGGCTTGAAACAATTAATTACACTGTCCACTCATTTAAATCAAACAACACTAACATTTCCATTCTGGATTCAATCCCTACCTCTGACCCAAAACTCTGCCATAACCTCAGCACTCTACTTGATCCTCTGAGTGATCACCTCCCTATTTCTGTGCAAAGATACTCACTTCAAATTCTTAGGTCCTTCCAGTACAAAGACTGTCACAACCTTTCCTGTTCTGATACAGAAATCTTCAATAATACACTTTCTCTAGTTAACTGGTCCTACCTTCAACAACCCCCGTCAACAATGTAGTTTGTGAATTTAAGTATACTTTCCTCAATATTCTGATCTCCCTTGCACCAATAAGAAAAATCAGATTAAAAGACAATCATGCCCCCTGGCTCACAAATGACACCCTTTCTCTTATGAAAAAGAAAAAGAGATAGCATTTGGAAACAATAGCATAAAACAAAATCCTCTACACTACTCCAGACTTGCAAAGAATGTGGAAACCTCACCAAAAAGCAAATAAACAAAGATAAGGAAAAGTTCTACTGTGAATACCAATCCATAAGCCATTCTAATCCGGAAAAGATCTGGCTCACCGTCGATGAAGCCTCCATCCTGGGAGAACTACTTCCCGCAACCTTTACCCTAACAATACTCCTCAAGAAGCTGCCACACTTCTTAACTCTTATTTTATTGAATCTATCCATATATTAACCCATTCTGAACAAAATAAACATCTTCCAAACATCTTGACCTTAGCTCCCAGTACCACCTCTTCCTCTACTGACAGTACCACACCTTTTTCTCTTAAATCAGTTACTACTGGTTATATCAAATCTCTTCTGCTTAAACTTAAACCTTGTTCCCACTCTACTGATAACCTTCCTCCTCTCTTTCTAAAGCTACCAGTTGCCACTATTGCCTACACCAACTCAATACTAGTAAACAGATCGATCTAAGAATCTACATCTGGAAATCATTCTACTCCACGCCACGGCACCAAGGTGGAAACTCCACTGACCCATCTAATTATAGACTCATAGCCATTCTCTCCACACTCGCTAAAATCCGTGAAAATTGCATACATAATCAGTTGCTGAAATACTTTATTCAGGTAAACCTTCTGACCCCCACTCAACATGACTTTAGGCCATATCACAGTACCACCACTGCTCAACTATTTTTCACCCATACTATTGCAGAGGCTAGAGACAAAAAACATCTAGTGTCTTGTCTCTTCCTTGAACTGGCTAAAGCTTTTGATACTGTTTCTCACTCCAAGCTATCGACTAAACTTTCTAATCTTAACCTCTCTACCTCCACTATCCTTTGGTTTCTAGCAGGCTTCAGTCAGTCAGATTGCAAACCACCTGGTCTTCTTTTTTACCCATCAAGACTGGCATTACCCATGGCTCCATTCTATGGCCACTTATTTTTTAACATTTTTACTAATAACCTTCACTCATCTTGTTGCTCCTCCTCCATTATTCAATTTGCTGACAATTCTACTCTTTTTTCCTTCTCTGATAACATTACTCACCTTCATTCCATAACACACATTAATTTCTTTCCATATAAAAATGGCTAACTGATAATCAACTCATCCTCAACCCTTAAACAAAAACAAACTCCTTCTTTACATTCCTAAATCTCTTTCTCAACATAAGACTACCTTCACTATCTCTTCTCTTGACAACACCATTATTAAAGCTGAATCACACACTTAGCTGATTAGTGCCATAACTGAAGACCAATGAAAATCTGACCTCCATATTCAACATTGTATTAAAAAAATACATCAAAGCAAGGGACTACTCTATTAGAAATAAAAAAAATCCTTTTTTCTGACTCCAAACCTGTCCTGGGACAAGCATTTCTCCTGCCCTGCCTTTTCTATGCCTCTCCTATATTAACATACCTATATTCTACCTTACTAACCAGCTAGATTTGCCAGCAACCAGCCATGCAAATCTCACCACTGCCTTGCCGTAAAACAACTCCAGTGGCTTGAATTCCCTCAACTACTGCTTCTATCACAGGTACAAATCACTCACCCCTTTATATATAAACCCTCAGCATGTCCTTCCCTCTCCACACTTGTATCCATCTATTCCCCTGCATATACTCTCTGTAGCTCTGATCAACTCCTTCTTGACACTTACAAACCTAATAAAACTATAGGTAAACTACTCTATAAAACAATGTGTTGCAAGCCTGGAACAAACTGCCCTCAAATATTCACAATATCAAATCCACTAACAGCTTTAAAAGGAACTGAAAAGCTACCATTTAAATTTGAGCTCCTGTCCTTGTCAGGATCCTACCTAATCCAGCCCCCATCCCTGTGATTTATATATCATATGGTATAGAGAGAAAATTATTTTAAACACATTTCTTTTAGATTGATGTAAAGCCATTTACTCCTTTACTGTACATTATACTTGTAAAGAGAAACATTTCTGTGCCATGTTGCCTATCTAATTAGTTTCTATAATGTAATGCTAACTAATTTACTATGTTTTTACCCTAGACTTACTTAGGTAATTCATCTTTTTTTTTACTCTAGTTTGTTCTCCTTTTAGCACAAACTGCTGTTTTACCGTTTTGCTCTTTCCATGCTACTGTCAGTTTTCAAATTGTATAAGCCTTGCATTTCTGATTTAATTGTTCTTTTTTTCTTTTTTTTGCGATACTTTGGGACTTTTTTGATGTGACTGTGAATTGTATGTATTTTTTTGTGTTATTTTTTGGAGCCTTTCTCCTTCTCCACTGAAAATGAGCCTTTGGCTCAGTTGGACTAACTCAGTTAACAAATGACAAATAAATAAATAAAGGCAGCAATGTCTCCATATTTCTAAAAATAATTTACCCCCAGGATCATTATATAACATAATGACCTTGATCTCCTTGGTGTCCATTTTACTATCAATAAAATCTCTTATCATATCATAACTAACTATAGGACTCCCTCTTTGTCTCCTTCAGATCATACTTCCTATCAAAATGTATGGAGTCCCTATCCATTAACCAAGCACCATTCTTCTAGTTGACTTTGACTACTCCTCCATCAGCTGGGAGACTTACACATTCACAAACATGTATGCCCAGAAATTTCTGGACTTCACCAATACAAAGTCTCTGGACCAGTTAGTCTGTACCCCAAACAGCAGTGAAAAAATTCTAAACTTGGTCCTTGCCTATATGCAACAACTTTGCTCCTCACCATTCATAAATTCCTCCTTGGTTAAACCAGACTACAAATCAGTCATGTTCATCATGATAGTAAAAACTTTCAGTACCGCAATATTCAGAAATTATGCTAAGTTTAATATACTAAAGTTATGCAGTAACCTGGCTAATTTCAAAATCCTCTTCCAACTCAGTAACCCATGCTTTTTATGTGGAATTCGTTATGATCAAATGAAGACGTAAATAACTGCATAAATGCAGCTATCCTCCTCTGAAGTAATTACAATGCCAAATGTAAAAATAGACCCCTATGGCAGAACTCAAATATAAGTCATCTCTTTTTATAAAAAAAGAATCACTGCATGTAAAAATTAAATTAATTTTCACGATGCCAAAAACATTATTGCTAAACTTAACTGAGATTTTCAGTCCATGTTCAAGTAAACCAAAACCAGGTAAGATGTAAAAATATCCATTCAGGTGAATGATAACTACAAATCCTTCTTTAACTATGCCAGAAACCTCAGAAACAATGCTCAACACTGCACAGACCTAATACTAAATGATATCACATACTCAAATGGTAGGGCTATAACTACTGGCAAAGAAGCTTAGCTCAATCTTTACCCCTTTTCCTCCTATATTCCAAGATCTCATAACCCTACATATATATATATATATTGGGCGCTGGCCAGTATGAAGCAAGATTTGTCAGGCCCCCCTAGACGGGCTTTTCAAGCTCAGCTTCCAAACAGATTTGGTGTCACATGAATGGAGGACAGCAGCTGTAGTCTGCTAGCGCAAAGGTGGGGTGGCATGAGACCCAGGTAATTGTAGACCCATAAGCATGACTGATGTCATCTGTAAGGCTATATAGAGAATCATTATGGAGCTAATAAATAAGGACATAGGTAACCTACAGATTCTCAAGTCATGCCAGTATAGATTCATCATAGCCAGATCCTTCCTACTTAACCTAGTTGACTTCTTCAAGGAGGTTAGTGAAGCAAAGGAATACAGCAAATCAGTGTACACCACCTATCTAGACCTTGACCAGGCATTTAATTTCATCCCACACTCAGATACTGTAGGTAAACTTTCTCAGCTACATGATCATTCCAAAGTAACTCATTGGATAGCTAATTGGTTCAGAAATATAACCCAGGAAACAATGGTGGGCAGTTCTATATGCTCCAAAAGATCTGTCACCAGAGGTGTAGCCCACTGTTCCATCTGCGGGCAACTCCTCTTTTTCATTTCCTTCTCTGTGGTCAAAGAAAATGTTAAGGGTGAGTAAGTATACAGATAACTGTAAACTTGGTGCCATCATTAACTCCTCAGAGGACAACAAGATCCTCCAAGAAGGTGTTTTCCAAACAAATATTTGGTGTTAAAACCATTGAGTAAAACCATATGACAAGAAATCTATAACAGTATCCTTCAGCAAGTATGATGTCCCTTGTAATTATCTTATCAACAACCCCCACCACCCTTACAGATAGTTGATTTTGTCAGGGTTCTGAGAAGGTATGTAGACAACAAGCTCTCCTTGGATTATTACATATCCACTATTGTATGGAAGTCCTTTATCATTGCATAGCTTATGCCTAAAAGTATAGCATCCAGGTCCAAGGATAAAATTATCCCACAGCACCTAGCACTCATTAGGCTGATTTAGTATAATGCCCCTTTTATTATGAACATGTCCAAACACTTCTTACAACTAGAAAGACTGCACTATTTGCTCACTAAAAAATTTAAGTTCATAAATTATAAAGACTACAAAGACCATCTTAAAGCCTTGCCACTCTGCTTGGTATCATGCTGGATCCTAAGTGGTGACCTCTGCCTTGTGTATAGAACTTTAACAAACCCTGCCCTTTCTGACCTATTACACATTCACAAGACCAATGGTAGCATGAGCACCTGCTCAATGGATGTCAGTCTCTTTTGCAACACAAACAGGCCATAGTGGAGAGATAGCTATGTACTACGGAGAATACCACTTTTATAGAACCATCCTCCACTCCACATAATGAAAGTACTTCTCTTACTCTGTTCAAATATAATTTGAATAAATGGATGAGAAACCACAAATTCACCTCCAGTTTAGTACCGTGCTCCTCGTGGATGGGGCAACAAGTAAATACCCCAATATATCCTTGTTATGTCTGTCTCTGGAATACTCATACACAAAACATAAAGACTAGAAAAAAAACTTGGAATGTAAACCTAGGCTTCTTAAGATCATCAAAGATCAGTAGTCTAGTACTATATCATTCAAAAGCATAGCTAGAAGGAGCAAAGGTGGCAGCCACCCTAGGCACAAGAGTGATAGGGGTGTGATTGGCAGATGCCAATCACTTAGAATTCCAATAGTGTTGTACTGCTTTTGTTAAATTATGTGTAGGCTTGACTGAAGCACTTACTTCAGTACTTCATGTGATGGATACCTTGGAGCAAGTCAATTGCTACAGCAGGCTTTTAAAACGTGAGCTCTTTACTTATTAAATCCTCAATCTGGAGTTGAGGGACAGGCAGAACACAGGACCTGGAGACAGATGGGAGTTCCAGTTTGGTGAGAATGGTTCTTTTTTTTCTTTGATCCTCAACTCTTAGAGTTGACAGGTACCAGATCACAGATTAGCACCAGGTTCTAGGTGAGCCAGCTACAGCTATGATATCATATGGGGCATTCCTGGCTATCACCTGCTTCCCACTGCCAGAATTATTCAAGGTGATAACACCACCTATCATTATACCAATGTTTACATTGCTTACTTGCTCTTTGAATATCAGCAGCCTCAAAACTTGAGCAGGTTGAACCACTCATCTACCTAATGAAATGGAGCCATCTGAGATCTAAATAGCTGCTCCATGAACTGTCTGTGTAAGAAAAAGAGCACAATCTTGCCCTTCTTAACACATGAGGTAGATGCTCTCTGTTGGGCATCAGCATTGGCAGCCATCATCAGAATATCATTTAAAAAAGATGTTGGCCTCCAACACATGGTGGAGATATGAATTAGCAGTGTTATGCTACTGCAAAGAGTGATACCTGTACATATGCAGGTAGCATACATGAGCCTTGAGCAAAGCAGATTGCTGGTGGGAAGTAGAACTTACTCATGTCCCATGTCACCTTTGGGCTTCACTGAAATATATAAATTCAAAGACATATGTAGAGCCTAGCCTCATTATAATGCATGTTGTGCAATCTCCTATTATACTATTAAATGGATGTGCCACCAGTTTAAAGGCAAAACCACATATTGCAGGGGAAAAATAGCAGCAGCAACACAGCAGTCTATAGCAAGTTTCTTATAGCAGACTGGAACAATTTATAGAAGACATAGCCCAGAGAAAGTACACAGTATGTGGCTGTACTGTAATAAGATGTATTTCTGAATGTTGTTGTTCATGTGAGGCCTTGCCTTGGAACATGGTATTGTACCTAGAGTAAAGTACTATGAATAACTTTAACTTTTATTTATGTACATATATTGTTCGAATGTAATATATTCAGACATATATAAACACTGTGACTATGGGAAGGCAGCACACTATTAGGACTGCCTATACCTATAATATACTGCATGTCCTAAACATACATGCTGCATGCATATACTATAAGGACACCTGTAGCAGGTGTCCCCACGTGAAACCCCAACATAATAGCCCATTGGCCCAGTGTCACCTGTCCTTTGCTAGGTTTTGTCTGGGAAGCTCCCCCTACATTTTATGACCTGTGTTCCTTTGGCTAGCAGCCACTTCAGCCCTCTACATACAATTGTCAAACCCTATAATGGTTCCCTTTTAAAATGTTGGCACTCACAATACCAAGATGAAAAGCCAGAACAAAGACTGAAAAACTGGAGAACAGTGAATCCTGAAAACTGGTCTTCTCCTTAAATCTTCTTTTTTTTGGGAGGAGGCAGGTTCTCCTTGCAACCTCATATTAAAGGAGTAAACCCACCAACACCCCTCAAACGTATATATAATAAGATCTCTATACCTCGGAGAAAAAGCAATATTCTGAGAAATGACATCATAGATTTGGTATGTGTCCAATCTTTCTGCCATTCCATATCATCGTTTTGGGACTTGGTCTAGGGGGTCCCAACATTTCATATGGTTGCCACTACAACTCACTCTTCATAGCACAGGATATCAGTAGCATCTAATGTGTTCTCAACCCTCTCCAAACATGTAATGTTAAGTATAACTGTGGCAACCCTTTGGTAACCTATTATAGCGTTAATTCTGATACCCTAGATATCATCATGTCCTGAGGAGAAGGAAGATGGCAGAAGTTGGAAAACTTTAACTATGGCACTCAAGACTCACAGGTTTAACTTGTTTTGAAGAAGGGGTACTTACCAAGAAGTCTGGGCCCATGTCTGACAAACATTGGTGCATGGGATCAATGCTTTTTGTGAGTGTAATCACACAACACAGCACTGTTGTAGAAAGACCACAGTGGTGCAGAGGTTTGCCACTGAAGTGAGGACCACCTTCCACTACAATCCTAGCTGATGAAAGGGAGTTCTAGTATTGGTACATGGAGATAATGAAACAAAGTATCATTCTAGAAGGAGAGACCAGCTTTTTTGTGGCTTAGCTGGAGATGCATCAAGTAGGTAATCATACTGCATGTGTATACAGTAACAGTGCATGTACAGAAAGCAAATAGGCCACACACTAATGCATATGTTTTCCATAGGTAAGTCAAGTGGTGGCAATCAGGAGTGTCAGCATATGTATATACCTGTTCTATATCTACATATTATGTACCAACTCTTGAATACACTGCAAAAGAATTACATGCAAGTATGGATATTCTTATTCACTCTGTTCTGCCTTGTATTCTATATGCATAGGCCAAAACACTATTGTGCTAACACCTGCACAAGCTGAGTCAGTACAACAAGCTGATGTCAGCATATATACAGGGTGTGGCAAAAATGAAGATACAGATTGAGTCACAGTCAAAATACACACAGGCATTGCCTGCCTCCCTCCTGGGTGGTTCTCTTCCTGTTGTTCATGGTGAAAGTAGAATCATAACCACACCTGAGTTATAGTACCATTGCTGTTGACTGGACCTCCACTATTACAGAGACCACCATCCTGGTACCCCATATGGTAGCAACATAAAGGGAGCATGTTGCAACTGATGCGGGTATGCCAACTGCATGGAAGCCTAGCAGGGAATCCTAGTGGCATCACATGTGACAATTGACCAATGATATGAGGGTGACTCTAGGGTTTAATCAGAAGACATGCTGCACTAGCACCTTAGCATAATCTGCTTCTATCCATACCCACATGGAGATGACTGGTATGGTGCATGGCTTCCATGAGGATATCAACCATCACTCATCACTGTCAATACCTTGATGAGGTCATAGGGTCCAGAAATTATGCTGTGCTTTGTACTTCAGTGTTACGGTGGTGCACTTTGATGCTAAAAAATATATCTCCATGAAAAAGACAGTAAGTTCCATCATCGCTGCAATGCCCATCAGTATTGTTTGAAATGGTTGGTAGGTACATTCATAGGGTGGTCACAATTTGAGGTCATTGCAGGGTACACATCTTTCATCTGTAGGTCTCTCTGCCACTGAACAATATGAGCAGAGACAGCTACCAGTTTTCAGAGATAGGAAATCTCACCAGTGGACACAATAATGTTTCTGATCATGCAATAGTATAGCACAATGACATGGGTGCCTCTAGTCCTGCCACATCAAGCCAGCACAGTGCCTTTGGACATTGGTCATATTGTGGCACTCCTTGAAGCCATCATTTCCTAGTGTCACCTCCTAACTGTCAAATTAGGATGTTGCATATGACACATAGAACGTCTTGCCACAAGAACTTCATTGATACTTTGAGTCATCCACAGCCATCCCTTCTGTGTTACTTAAAAGCATTGTCTATGACACAGAGTACTCTGTGTCCTCAAGACCCTGTCTTAACTTCTAGTGACATTGCCACTTACAAAGGAACTGATGTCAGTCATACGTCAATGTATTTCTTGTCACCTGTACAAATTATTAAATCTGTGACCCATTCTATCCTCCTCTTGGTATCATGTATGTAGAAATGTCTGAAGCATAGTATGATTTCACTATGCACTAAGTGACCTGCATAGCCATTAACTAACACTGGTTAGCTGCATGCATCATGTCTGCTCTGCATAACTCTGCACTGTCACTGCAAGTTCCTCATGGGACCACAAAACTGGACCATGTGCCCCCTCTTCATGTAAACTGCTCTGTAGTGTACTAATTGCCTTGGGGGTATGGTGAAGCTGCTGCACATTATGTCTCAGCCTTTCTGTCATCACTTGTTAAGGCTGAAGTGTTAGTTGTTAGGTAGCTACTGTAGTAGGTTCAGTCATATTTGCGATGGATGGTTGGAGTGCACACATCCTAGTTATCATATTATGTAGTATTCAGAGTTTTGTACACATCTTTCAGCTTGTGGTAGTGGCATACTACTGTGTCCCCTGACAGACTTATTTAGGCAACCAAACCAGGTCTTTGGCAGGGTGAGCACGCACTCTTTATTAGTTATTTATTTTTTTCATTTGTTAACCATGGTAGAGCACTAATCCCAATTTACCATTTTCAGGAAAATATTGGGGGATATAGCTGAATGAAAATAACAAATCTGACATTTATAAATGGATGCAATGAATACTGATGTGCAGTTAAAAATGTTTTACAACAGGCAACCGTAAAAATAGTATAAAACAACAGTTCAATTGTAAGGAAATTTACAAAACTGGTCCCAAATGCTGCATACATAGTAAATATTCAATATATAAAGAATGTACAGGTCATTGCACATGGGGATAAAAGGGAGAAAGTAAGGAAAAGTTAAGACTGAGTAAAGGAAAGGCAAGAAAATGAGAAAGAAGGGGACGGAGGACTTCATAGGTAGAATAACAGAGTATAGTAGGAAGACAATGAGACCTTACAGGAAGGGGAATGTTTTTTTATGTTTCTTATTGTATATTACTTACATAATGTTTCTTATGCTGGTTTCAGAAGGCTTGCTAGGAAGGTAGCAGGGGTGATACTGGAAAGTTTTTTTTTTTGTACTGAAGATCATAAATTTTGTCTTCTTGATATCTGTAGTGAGAGGAATTCCTATATATGGAGGACTAGTGCTGAGAAACTGTGGTCAATACCTTTAATTCTATTCCTAGGGGTAAGCAATATGGGAGTTGCGGGACTGTGATCATAAGTTGCATCAAGTGCACCCTCTAGTTAATCTGCTGGCAAAAAAGGGAGATCTGTAGATATATGAGCTAAAAAGGGAGGGAGACGTGAAGTAGGATGCAACTTTGTTTAACTGGAAGTCATTTTGCCTTTTGAAGGACATTATAGTGATGTAGACTTTTGGGAACCAAGTAAATAAAATTTACAGATATTATTAGCTATGGTTTTTGAAGCAGATTGATTTTTCATGGTAACATTAGCTATGACTGTGAGCCATATTCTAGTTATTCAATCAAAACTAATATACTTATGGCTGGTTTTGTAGCAGGGATCAGGAAGGAAGAAAACTTTTTAGAGCAGAAAAGTAGTTAGCTGACTTTTTATTTGAAGATAGAGGAATGATGTTTAAGGTTTAGGTTATGGACAAGTCAGATACCTAGACATTTGAAGCAAGTGGTTATTTCTAAGGATACTTGGTCGCTAAGATGAATATCCCATTCAGTGGAGATGGTGGACAGCTTTTGTTTGGCATCAGAGATCACACATTTAGCTTTTGTTTGACAACAGAGATCACAGATTTTGTCTTCTTTGTATTGAATATAAGTTTGTTTTTGAGTAACTCAGAGTGGAGGAAAGGTCATCTTCATGTTCTGTTGTGGTAATATAGAGGGTAGTCTTGCTTCTGTAGATGGTCAAGTCATCTGCATAGAATGATATCACCCATCACTCATCACTGTTAGAGGTTGACAGCATGTGAAAATAAATAGGGAGAAAAGTACAGGTAATAATTCTATCCTCAGGGTACTCCGTTGATTAAGGCTGACTGAAGAAAAATATGAAAATCATCTGCACTTCAAAGTCTTCCCTGTCCAAGAAGTTTTTAAATCATGGAAAGGAGTCATGGCTGATTCCAAATGTGATAAAGAAGGCTGATGCTTCTGGTTTGCATGTTGGCAAAGTTATGTAGCAGTTCAAGCCTTGATGTGTGAGTTCCATATATACATATCAAACAGTGCTTCAGTATGTGGCATCACCTGAGTCATAGTGGGAACATATGGGTGGTGAGATATTTCTTCACACTGCCATAGGATATTTGTCTGAAAAACATAGTGCCTACACTTTTCAGCTAGCTGGTCCTAAGGATATTCAGTATGCAGGAAGCAGCAATACAGATAACTTGCATTGCAGATGTGGGTATCCTGTGCACCATAAAGGTGCTGTGCAGACACATCGGTTATAATTATCTGTTTGTTGCTCACTATTTGGTAAGTGAAAAAAATGATAGACCCTCCTATCTTAACAGACTCTTGGTGTTTTTTTTTTTTTGTTATATGTGTACTATCTGTAAAATCCAGTACTTTGGGGAGGTGGGTGATGTAATAGAAACAAAGCATGGTGGTGCCCCTCGCCTTGTGGTAACTTTTCAAAGAACATATTTGGAATTCCACAGGCCAATATTTTATGTACTGAAGGACACAAAGTCTTAATGTCTTAGAATACCACAATTTATAAGCAAGACCCCCAGGCAGTTCCAGTAGTAGTAAGTGCAGCAGGACTAATATAAAGGAAAAGAAATTGCAGTTGCACTAAAGTATGTTACCAGTACATGTGACCCCATATGAACTTTCAAACGAGGCAGTTCTGGGCACACTACAGGTGCTGAGAAGATCACTCTTGGCTAACATCAAAGACTGAAGTAATACTGATTTCATGAAAAGTAATTATGCTCTGACTTAGGAATGGATTCCATTACTGTCAAGGCATGTAGAAAATATAAGACGTTTGTCAGATTAAACTGGGAGGAACCACTGTCTATAATAAGTCCAGTATATTCCCTAGTTAGTTCCGGAAGGTCCCTTTAGCTATTGTAGTCAGTTCTTCACATATGCTGGTGTCCAGCAATGTAGGATGCTAAGGCATTCTTCATGCTCAGCCAACAGCCATATATTATCTCTGACCACTCAAAAACAGTTTTGTATCTGCTAGATGGTCAGCTAGAGGTGAGGGATATTCTGCTGGTACCATTTTTGTTGGTGCTGCCTCCTGCCCTGTCTTTTACCAGGTGAGTGGTAGCAGTGCTCCTAGACAATAAGTGCTGAAGCACAGTTGCTGCTGCTACTCCTGGCATCTTTGCTTGTAGAAGCTTTGCAAATTCCTGCATGCATTTTGCTGTTATAATGCCACACAACTTGCTGTGCACCTATTACTCACATTGTCTGTGAATTACTGTTTCAGGAGCACTCATGTGCATCTCATAAAACACTCATTAGATTGTGCACTTTTATTTGCTTATCATTATACAGTTATTTGCTTATGCCTATTCCCATGTTATTTTTCTCTCTGTTCAAAAGTACAATTGGGCTATATGAATAACAACACACCTGGTTGCTGTGACTACCTTTTCAACAATAATCTGTATGCTATGCAGAGAGACAAAGAATACTTGCATTTCTGTATGGGTCCTTTGCAGCCTTGCACCCTATAACATTGCTACTTATATGCACTAGCATTTATATCATGTCCCTCAAAATGTAGGATATTCTTTGAGGCACTACAACCATTTCATAAAGAATATGAACCCTGTATTTGCACTTTCAATTTTTCTATTCTATAGATCACGATGGAGATTCTTAGAATTTCACAGAAACTCCTCTGGCACTAACAAATGTGGTTGTTTTTGAAAGGCAAAAAAAATCATATTTTGTTAAGTGTCTGTTTATGCAAAAGAGTAGCCACTTAACACCACTTTCATACAGATCACTTAAAGCTTTCACTGAGCGACAGATTGACCATAGCTCTACTTATTGATAACCAGAAGTAGCCTGGCTTATTATCCACTATTGATTACATCCAATGATATTTTTGCATCCACTGTGCTATGAGTTATCATACTACATGTAGTACTGTCAATTTAATAGCTACCATTATGTTAGTTGATATTACTGCATGTTGCTAATAATGTAGCTCCTTCATTTATATAATATTTTGAAATAGTGCAAAATGCAGCTATGGTAATATTGCACTCAGGTCAGATAAGGTGGTGTACACTACACATAAAAATACAGACTCTATTTCAAGAACTCTGTGGATTGTGCAATTCAGGACTGCTTAAATCTGAGACATTCCTGGTGTTAACAGAGATAGGCAAAATGCTGTCTGATCAAATCTCTAAAACTGGATCCCTTTTAGATGTTAGTAGATTATACATATCATGTGCCAGTCCTGTTTTCAGGATTATTTTTAAGATTTGCTAGTTCCAACATCTAGAAATAGTATTACAATTCAATGCAATTACCACTAGGCCATTCCACCACATTTGGCAAAATCTACAAACAAGACTTCTTGCTGTCACCCTACTGCTGTGATATTATCTGATGGGTACGTACATGTTCGTATCTGCAACTACTTGTTGACAGTGGGATTCTGTCATCACTGTGATTAAATCAACAGGAATTCTGTTTCCTTGTATTTTCTGAGCATCACCAATCTTATGTCGTAGTTGCACTGCAGACTGATGTTACCCAAAAATATATTGGAGTGTTCCTGCTCCCCCTGGCTGGTGTAGCACCATCTATCCCCACCACATTCTATCATTTATCCCCTCCTATTGCCTCATGTCACCTTGTTCCTCCCATGATGCATTGTGGCCTGTAAAAGCCACACCTAGTGTTCTGCTTCATTTTCTACAAGCTCTCTGGCCCCTAAATGTGGAAGTGTGCACAGGCTGACCAGGTAGGCTCCCTTTTCCAGCCGAAACTCCAGGACTAAGCTGGGGTATGTTCATACATTACTACAGATAATCTGTTGGCTTCTAGACAGTGTGAGCAGGAGTGTACAACTCACTAAATGTCTCATGCCCAAAACCTTTAGTATTATATTGCTATGGCTATGGTATCAAGCCTTAAATTTACAATGTTATTATCTGTTATGTTAGAAAAGTAGGGTGATATCAGGTACTGCTTGTACCTTGCAGAAAGTCTCCAGAGCATCTTCATATGCTGGCTTTCATCCTTAACCTTTAAGGGTGAACACTGTGGCTTTGCCTTAATAGTCGGCCAAGTGCTGTAGTGCTCTTATGCACATGTTATTTTGACAACCAGGCCAATAGCCTGCATTTGCCATCAGTATTTGCTTCCCACCATAGCTGGGCTACCCCAACACTGTATTTAACTAATTAAATTGCACGTTTGTTTTTTCTTCTGCAGTTTTGTCTCTTGCAGTTTGTGCCACATTATGCTCACTGTATATCTAATTTTTGTGCCAAGTTATGCTTAATGTATATCTAATTTGTGACAAGGTCTGAACTAAGATGTTTGCTTATATTAGGCTGTATATATGTGTACTGCATTACCAGTTTTGCTGACTGTATTGATAATCTGCGACTACCTGTAAACCAAAACATCTGATTTTATAAGGCTGTTTAATAGTGCACTGCATTGTCAGATGCTTTTAACCAAACAGTCTCATTTTTGTTGCTGTTTTACTAGAAGCTGTTAACCAAGTAGCGTGCTTTTGTCTGCCTGCATATTTGAGTATCTGCATTGCTAGAGATAATTGTCTTTTAAATACTGTGCTCTTCTGGTTTTACATTCTACCTCTCTCTTCACCCTGTTGCATAGCTCCTAATTCCTTGGTTATTCTACTTTAGTCTCTATCTGGGCCTGCTCACCTCATTCCTCCTCCCTCTCCCTTTTCCTAATTGTGCTTTTTCCTAACTACTATCCCTGCCCTCCTTTCACCCTGTTTTTCTCTCTTCTTCTTCCATTACTATACTCTTCCTAATATTTGCTCTTGTTTTTCTCAACCTGGTCCTTTCTTCTACATTTATTTTTATAGGTCCTCTGCACCACTACAATGGCTCTCTAAACCCTAGCCACCCAGGAGGACCACCCATACCCTGTTTGAGACTTGCTTCAGCAGTGGAATATTTGCTTCTCAACAACAGCACTGTACAACCAAACTGTATGTGACATTATACATTTTTGATTTTCTCTGTCCTTATTCCATGTTGATATCTCCTCTCATAATTGGCCCTGGTCAGCCATAACACATCTCTGCGCACACCCACCCACCTCTTTGCTCTTTTGACCATCAGTTAGATACACCTGCTTGCTTACCCTAATGGTTGGCTGCCTTTCTTGCTAGCTCTACTGATTTCAAACTCCTTTCCCCGCTGGTGTAGTTCCCGATATCTTTATCCTGCTTACTGTTGCATTTTTTCTTTACTCAACCTGCTTAGTGCTTTACAGACTTACACTCCCCAGACCTCATACCCACATTTCTCTATCCACCCTTTTTTTCATCTTAGGTCTATTTATGCACCCTGCAGACTGGCAGTCCTTCCTTCATAGTTTTAGGCAAAAGAAACAACCTAATAAACAAACATACAAAGGTTAAACGACTCTCCATTAGTTGGCTTAGTTGCTATTTCTCTGACCCCATCCATACCTATTATTCATTTTTTGGTGTTCCCGCTCCCCCTGGCTGGTGTAACCCCCATTCTGTTTACCCTCGCTGACACTAAGGCTCACTCCGCTCCCCTACTCTACCCGTATTCCCACCCACCCACCATATCAATTACATTTATTTCTCACCCTGTTCATACCAAACCCAACATCCCCTACCACACCCATCACACCTCTACCCAATCAAATTGTCTATCTCAATTTCACTACCACTCACTCCTAAGTGCCCCCTTCAACTTCTGAACTATTTCCCCTCCCCACCACTCCTCCAATCACTCATATTGTCTTTCTCCACTCCACCTACCCAACTAATACTCTACTGCCACCTCTCTCTTTCTTAAATCTCACACTCCCTTTTGAACCCTCCTCTCCCTTTTACTACAACATGTTTCTACACCTTCTCTTCTCACTTCCATTACTTACCCTTCTCCCTCTAACCACATCCTACCACAGACATCTTCCTCATCAATCCCTTAGTCTCACTTTACCTTATCTTCGCTCTAACAACCCAGCTCCACACTCCTTCCATATACTATCTTCACTGTTCTCTCATCACTTCTTACACTTCTTCAGACATAGTCTATCCCCTAAACTCCACTAGCCCCCCCAAACTCAAATTCAAACTCTTCCCACTACACTGCTTTAGGTTTACCCCCTTCATCCCTATTCCTTCCCTATAACTTGCGGAAGATATCCATGTTACCCTGGTCCACAAACCCACTCCTCTGACCTCCCCATACCACTTACTCCAACCTCCAGTCAAATTTACACCCCACATCTGCCCACCTCATCTGCTAAACACCTGAAAATCTTAGGCTTCAACATTCATAGTACAATAAATAAACTCCCTGAACTCCACTCTTGGTTATCATTACACTCTCCAGACATACTCTCTATCTCCAAATTTGGCTAAAACCTCACTATCAAATAAAGAAATCCTCCCCGCAGGCTACAACATATTCTGCCAAGACAGGCCTTCTAAAAAGGTTGCGGGGCAGCTATCCTCTACTCAGAAAACCTCTCTCTCCACCCTTTACCATACTCCCCTCCTAGTTTACACCCAGCTGAGATACTCATAGTTAACTATAAACTAAACGATCACAAAAAGATTGCTATCGCCTCTATCAATATACCTCCTGGCAACAATATCCCTACATTGGAATTCCTTCTAGCCTAAATATCCCAAACTATCACCTATGAAACTATTATCCTTGGTGATGTCAATATTGACTGGAACTCTCTCATCACCTTATCCCCCAATTCCAGCATTAACATAAACTGCTTCACCTGACATATTACCGCCTCAACTCGTATTAATCATTGATCAAATACCAGCGCCACTCTAGACTGGATACTTACCTCCCACCCCCAACCATTATCATAACCCCAGTACTCTCCCGAACGCACTAAGTGATTATTACCCTATCGCTATAAATCATCACCTATCCCATCCACTCAAATCTCACATATATAAGGACTGCCATAATATATCTATCTTCATCCCAGCCTTATTTAACCAAACACTTTCATCTATGAATTTGTCCTTTCTCCAGCACCTCCGCCTCGAGGAAGTGGTCCCAAATTCAACAGCATCTTCCTTAATACTCTCAACTCCCTAGCCCCTACTAGAACGGTTTGCATTAGAACTAACTTTGCACCCTGGATAAGTAAAGCCATGCTCTCTTTCATGCAGAAAAGAGACTCTGCATGGAAAACCTGGAACAAACTTAGAACACCATCCAGCCTCTATAGAGAACTCCATAACACCAAAAAAAAAAACAAAAAAAACAAATCTCCCTTAACAAGAAAAACTTTTATCTCAACCCTCAAACTGCCCCCCACTGCAACCCCAAAATATTTTGGAGTACAATTAATAAACACTTACACCCAGGTAATCCTTCCTCTCTCATCCCCTCTCCAAACAGCTCACCCCTAGAAACCGCTACTACCCTCAACTCCTTCTTCATAGACTCCATTCAGAAACTGATTAAATCTGGCACAAATGTAAATCATAACAAGTCCACCCCTCCCTCCATCCCCACCAATTTCTCTATCAAGCCCATCCCCATAACCGTTACCAGAACCCTACTCACTAAACTTAAATCCTGATCCCCTTCAGCAGATAACTTACCTTCCCTTTACCTCAAAATAGCAGCCCCCTCCATAGCCTATCCAGTCTCCATACTTATTAACAGGTCAATTCAGGAAAACGTCGTACCTAAAATATGGAAAAAATCATATATTATTCCCCTGCACAAAGCCGGTAACTCCACGGACCCCTCCGACTTTAGGTCTATCGCTATCCTATCCCCTATCTCTAAAATCCTAGAGAAGTGTATTCACAAACAACTCATGTCTCATGTAATTCAAGAACATCTCCTCACCCCTACCCAACATGGTTTCCACCCGCACCATAGTACCACTACTGCTCAACTGTCCTTCACTAACTCCATCTCCACTTCACTCAGTAACAACAGACCAGTATCTTCCCTCTTCCTATACCTCTCTAAGGCTTTCAATACTGTTTCACATAAATTCTTCCTCTCTAAGCTGTCTTCCTTCAACCTCTCTACCTCCACCCTTAACTGGTTCTCTTCATACCTGTCAAATAGAGCTCAATCAGTCAAATGGATGTCAGCTACTTCCTCATTCCTTCCTGCTCTTACTGTAGTACTCCAAGGCTCCATCCTGGGTCTCCTGCTATTTTAACATTTTTACTAAAGATCTCTTCCAGTCCTGTCCCAACTTTAAACTTATTCAATGTGCTGATGACTCTATGATCATCTCTACCTCTGACAATCTAATCAACCTACATACCCTCACACAAGACACTTTATACTCCGTCAAAAGATGGCTCACTACTCATCAGCTCCTACTCAACTCCAACAAACCTAAACGTCTTCTTTTCCTCCCCAAACCTCTCCTTCACCTCAAATCTTCCTTCACTATCTCATCCCTAAACAATACAACTATTCTAGCCCAACCAAACACCACACACTAAACTATTTGGCATACTCATAGATGACGAACTAAAATTCAATACCCATATCAACAACTGCATCATAAAGACCCAACAGAAAATGGGATTTCTATACAGAAATAAAAACTTCCTTACACAAGAATCCTTACTTTATGCTGCCCCTATATTCACCAGCCTTCAAAAGAATCTCATAAACAAACTAGACAAACTTATAATAACATTGCTAGATTTTCCACAAATATCCCCTATCACTCACACCATTGCCTCTCTCTCTAAAAAACGAAACTGGCTAGAATTCCATAACCAACTCCTTCTACCTCAACTTCACATGACTCACTCCATCTTGCTATGACTCCACGCTTGTCCCTCCTTAATAACTCTCATCTTACCCTATATCCCCAACCATGAACTTTGTAGCTCTGACCAACACCTACTCCATCTTTCCAAACCCAATAAATACATTGGTAAAAGTCTTTATAGCCATGTAGTCTCCACATCCTAGAACAAAGTTCCTCTCTCCGTCAGATCCCTCTCTAAATTTCTAAACTTCAAATCTGCTCTAAAGGACTTCCTATGCAAGTCCTGGTCCTCCCCTACCCTCTTTTACCTTTCTACCCTCTCCCTTTCCTTCCTCTATCATAACCCCCACCCCCGCTCCTAATTTTTTTCTACCTCCTTCTTCAGTAGCCTATGCAACCGGTTTCTTAAATACTCTCTAGTTTTTATAACAACTCTCACATTTGCTTCTCCTGAACTTACCCTGCCTCCCCCGCAACTTTTTCCCAAATTTAACTGTATGCTACAATTACAGTCCTGCTTGTCTGCCAGTCCTTCCTTTCCTCTTTCACCTATTCCTTAACAGCCAACTACATTTCAGCTACATGTTTTTGTAAAATATTTACTTGCACCTCTTTAAGAATGTTTAATTATAATCTATATGCTCACTTTTTGTTTTTCTCTATATCTGTATTGCCTTTCCCATTTTATGCATATGTAATTCACTTTTGTTACTAATTGTAAACATTGTAACTTGGAGCTTTTCTCCTCAGGTCTCTGCTGAAAAAGAGCACCTGCCCAGCCAGACTAACCTGGTTAGCAAATGGGAAATAAATAAATAAATAAAAATATTGTTAAACTGCAAACTATCTGACCTCCCTGCTAATAATCTCAGAACTGTTTTTGCATTCAGTATCACCAGCAACAAACTCTTTTCCCCCATTTTATACACAGGGTCAGGGTGTCACATCAGCAGTGACCATCACCATTAGCAAGTGCTAAATCCTTTATGTCACTACAAACAAAGGTGTTCCACAAGACACAGTTCTAATGAAATGTCACTTAAATAACTGTAACAAAATTGATGGAAATCATGGTCACAATTATTTAAAGAAGTATTAGCTTTCAACACCTTTCAACAGCTTTATTTTTAGATTGAATTACCTATGTATTTACATTTCATCATGTTACTACTATCTCTACTGCAAATGTTTACTAATTACAGATAGCACATTATCTGAGGAATAAGCAACCATTCAATCATGTCATCATGCATTATGGCTTTGTTTACTTCCCGTTAGAATAATACCAACAGTGAAACATTCATAAAAAAGTCTACAAGAGCAGTGTCAGGAAAGGATATTTAACTTTATCAAGTTTCACAATTTTCTTTTTATTTGATTTACTAACTGGACGGTGGAGCCTGTAGAAAAGATGAATTTGTGTGCCATGTAAGTACATGATTTATTCATAGCTTTTAGACCATTTCATTGATTCAGCTATGGGTATTGGTTCAATGACAACTGATTTCGTACCTTTAAGTTACAGAGACTCCACAATTGGTTGTTTTACTGATAATGGTGCAGAGACTGCAGATCCTTGAATGGTAGAGTGGAAGCAGACCTTTCCTCCACACAAAATAATTCAGTTACGCAGACTTCTGATGGACCATCTTCATAGGTTCATAGGTAGGTACTAGGCTATTAGCCCTAGGGCCTATATAAGCCTAGCTAAAAATGTACCCTGGCTTTCGCCACCCAAGAAAATTATTTTCCTGTGCCCCTGTCGAGCAGAGCCACAGAAGTGATCTCTGGGGTGAATTTCCTATTTCCCATTCAATCATCAAGATTTTTCTTGAAGAGTGCTAATGAGGAGATCTGTTTGACATAGATAGGTAGTCTGTTCCAGAGTATGAGAAGTCTCTGGGACAGAAATGTATCCCCCCAGCATGTTCTGTTTATTATGGTGACAAGGTTTAGGTCCCTAGAGCGTGTAGCTCGGAGGGATTGGGATTTCTTTAAGTGGAGCATGTCCAACAGCTCTGGGTTTGACATAGCTTTGTATGTTAGGCAGAGATTGCCTCTGAGTAGGCGATATACAATGGAGTAAAGCTGGAGTTTTTTTAGATGGTCTGCGTAGAGCATCTGTTTGAAGCCAGTAATCCTCTTTGTGAGGTATTTCTGTGGCCTTTCCAGTTGTTGTAGATGTCTTATGAGGTACATACCAAAAGGGGTGTTGTACTCTATAATGGGTCTAATGAATGATGGATAGAGGGGAACAATGACCTGTTTTTTTCTGGAAGAGAAACCTTTTGAGATGAGGTGAGCCACGTAGAAGGATTTCCTGACCACTGTGGTGATGTGATTATCAAAGGAGAGACTACTGTCCACCTGTGTCCCAAGGTCTCTTATCACATTTTTGGCATTAAGTAGACTACCAGCTATGTGGTAGCTCATGGGTACAGAGTTTTTACCAAAGGGAATGACAATACACTTTTTGGCATTGAGCTTCAGGCCATGGATTTGACACCAGGCATCTGTCTCATTGAGGCCCTTTTGTAGTATGTCCACATCGTTAGGAGTTTCGATTATGGTTCCTAGTTTGCAGTCATCTGCAAAGTTTGTTAGCTAAAGACCTTCTGTGTTAGCCTGTACTTCAGAGAAGTAGATACCTAGCAGGAGAGGACCCAGGACGGAACCCTGTGGTACTCCACTTGTCACTGGTCTGAACTTGGATTTGGAGTCTGCTACTTTCACAGTGTGGGTTCTGTCCATGAGCCAGTTGGCAACCCATCTTGTGACATAGGGATTTATACCTAGTTTAGTGAGCTTATCTATAATTCCAGAGTGGGGGATGGTGTTGAAAGCATTGGCGGAATCTAGCTAAGCTTTGTGAACCACCGTACCCTCATCTATGGCTTTGATGACTGCTTCAAAGAAGTCAATCAGGTTTAGGAGACATGATCTGCCTTTTACAAATCCGAACTGGGTAGGGTCCAGAGTTTGGAGATTACCAATGTCTTTGTTTATGAGTTCCATGATGATACTTTCCATGGCCTTGTAGACCAGATTCATCGGGCTAATGGGGCGGTAGTTCCTGGGGTCCATCGTGGCTCCCCCTTTGTGGATTGGGATAATTGTCACGGTGTGCCATTCAGTGGGTGCAAAGCCTGAGGTGAGGCTATGATTGAACATGGTACTTAGGTAGAGTGCCAGTTCATTCTGTAGCTCATGTAGAATGCAGACCTGGGATATTGTCAGGTCCCATGGATGCTATGTTCTTGGCTTTGGAGACTGTGTTTTTTACCTGTGCAACCGTGATTACACGAACGTTGCATTCTTCCAGTATAGAGATGGGCCCTCTAAGGGGTGAGAGGGGGGTAAAGTTAGCATTGAACCTGTCTGCCAGGATGTTGGCAATATCAGTTGGTTCTGTATATTTAGTGCCATTATGCTGTAACTCAGAGCAGATCTGAGTGTTGCCATTGAGATTCTTGACATAGCTATAGAATGCTTTGTGGTTGTCTTTAGAGTCAGTGGCAATTTTGTTTTCGTAACTAGTTTCGGAGGATTTTATGAGGGGTCTCAGCTTCTTACTGAGGTTGACCAGGGAGTTCCTCCAGTATGGGATTTTACTCTTTTTTGCAACAGTTTCTTTCTTCTGTTGTAGAGTTTGTTTATGGCAGATGACCACCAGATTGGCTTCCTTTTTTTGGAGGATAGCATCTTGGTTCTATTAGGGATAACATGATCCATGCACTTGTGTAAGTCCTTATAAAGTGCATTTGTGTAGGATACAGCAGTTGTACCTCTATTGTCCATCTGCATGGGTGTCATGAAGTTTGCCACTTCTGTCTTAAGAAGTGTGAAGTTGGCTTTGGAGAAGTTTTTTACAGTGGTTTCCCTAATTGGGGGTGGGGGTGGGATTTGGATGTCTAGGGTGATTAGCTTGTGGTCAGATCTGACCAACGAGGAATTGACCTCTGGTGTGGAACACTGGTTGCCCATGTTGGTAATGACCAGGTCTAGGATATTGCTGCCCCTGGTGGGGATGTGAATAAGTTGATCCAAGGCATTGGAATTTATGAATTCCAGAAAATGTTGAGCAAAAGAGTTGGTACATGAGTAGTTTTCCCAATTAATGGTGGGGTAGTTGAAATCGCCCATTATTAGGGTGTCGGGTTGTACCCTAATACTTTCCAGTGTATCCAGAAATGAGGAGTGGGAATCCTGGGGCATGGTGGGTGGTCTGTAGCAAGCTACAATCTGGATTGCGGTCTTGCCCAGAGTTAGTTGCACTTGGATAATCTCGGATGCATTATGCTGTGCAATAGCCTGGAGGTGTGGATATCCTTAATGAATATGGACACGCCTCCACCTTTACTGCTTCATTCCAGGTTAGGTGGCCGAAAGGTGTGGTACGAATCATAGCCTGGTAATGCAGGGGTGCTCTCTGGAGCTTTGAACCAGGTCTCTGTCACTGCACAGATGTTGATGTTCTCCATTTTAAGGACTGCCACGAGTGAGTGCATTTTGAGGTTTAGACTTCTAGCATTGAGTAGCATTACCTTCAGATTTTGCTTGCTTGTACCGGTTACGGTGGTGAATGTGTCATTTGAACCTTGCCTAAAAAAGGCACTATAGGGGAGGCAAGAGCCTTAGCCAGTATCCGGAATCCCAAGGGTGACAGGTGCAGACAATCTCTGGCAAAGCATCGTGGTCTGTTGATCATGTCCTCCCAGGCAGTCAAATACTGGTTCCCCTTAGAATGACACCAGAAGCTTAGCCAATTGTTGAAGTCAATCATTTTGTCCTTGTACTGTATTATCATTCTGGGTGATGGCAGGATAATACTCAGGGCTAGGGTCATACCTGCCTGGGCTACAACATCGGAGAGCTCCTCCATGTCTCTTTTCATGTAGTCCAGGGAGGTACGTCTCAAGTCATTCACACCAACATGGACAATGACAGTGTCATATTTGTACTTGTTGTGGAGTGACTTGAGTGCATGCGTTATGTGGCAGATCCTGGCACCTGACAGGCAGCTGACAGTAACTTGTTTAGCCTGGTGAGTGGAACATCAGTGTGCCTGACTATAGCGTCACCTAGGACTAGAGTGTTGGGTACGTTGTTATGCCTTATGGGCTGTGGTTGAGTGTCACACTGAGTTTGTGGGCTATGTGTCATTTGAGTTGTGTGGGGGGTGGTGTTTGCTTGCGTTTCTGCTTTGGAGGTCCCTGATGCTTGGGCAGGTTTTTATTGAGAGTCTCTGTGAATGTAGGTGTGTGTTTGTGTTTCTATCTGTGTGTTTTGGTGGTGTAGGTTTTGAGGGATTATGTGATGAGTGTTGTGTGGTACAAGTGTTTACCTTCTCCTCTTGACTGTCTAGTCCAGTCTTGGGTGAAGAGAGCTTTGTGTCCAGTTTGTCTATAGAACTGCACCTCTCACAGGTTGTAGTTTTGGGTGATAGGAGGAGAGGGTTGTCAGTGTACATGAGGCAATTGCTGCATTGCCCCAAGATGTCCAGATTCATCAGGTAGACAGGAGAAATCATTTTGAGCTGACCCTTAGACATGCCTGGAAAGGTGCTTATTTATTAAGTACTAAAAACTGCTTTCCTCTAGACAAGTGAGGAAAGTTGAATGCTGTAGTAATTTGCAGCTTATTTAGTGCTTACAATGACTTCTGAACAAGTGCTGAGTTGAAAGAAACAGATTTGAGTGCTGAAACTAGAAAACTGGCTAGTTCTAAGAAACAAAATTAAGCTAGAAGGTTTCCCTCCAACACAGAAAGACTTGGGGGCTCAGTAGCATACAAACAGTCTAGACCACTTACAGGAAAGGCAGGAAACAAGCTTAAAAAAGTTTTTATTTATTTATTTATTTATTTATTTTCTTTCCCAGATGCTCTCTTTGTACACAGTAGGAGTGCCTGAAATCAGAATATGATCTCACTGCACTCAGTTGAGTGAGCAAACAAGATGGGCCCAGAAGGAGTATCCAAACACAAATTTACAAGAGGGGCGGGCAGTTTCAAAGCCACCAAAATTAACACCAAAACAAAAACAGGGAGGGTAGGTGGGGAACTAACTGAAAAAAACAGAGTCAAAACTTCCAGTTCGGTTAATATTCAATGCAACACAAATAAATCAATTAAAATAATTAAAATGCTGTATTATTTTTAAAAAGTGCAGATAAAAGGTACTTAAATTCTCTTATACATCCAGTTGAATACAGCTAGATCTTAGCTGGCCAAAGCTAAGGTTTTAAGCAGAAAATATTCCAAAATGTACCACTTAAATAGGCAGTGACAGGATATCAACGGATGAGACTACTCCTACCTGCAATTACTAACAGGCAATAAAAATCTAGCAAGCACTAACTGAAAAAACAGAGTCAAAACTTCCAGTTCAGTGAATATTCAATGCAACACAAATAAATAAATTAAAATGCTGTATTATTTGGAAAAAGTGCAGATAAAATGTACTTAAATTTTCTTATATATCCAGTTGAATATAGCTAGATGTTAGCTGGCCAAAGCTGAGGTTTTAATCAGAAAATATTCCAAAATTATAACTCCATTTACCTAGATGGGATTTAATCCTGTACCCTAGAACAATATGTCACTAAAGCTCTACAGCTTTTATGTCTAGTAATATATTATATTATATTATATTATATTATATTATATTATATTATATTATATTATATTATATTATATTATATTATATTATAACATTGTATTCTATCATATTAATACCAGTTGGTGAAAAACACTACCAAAGGCATATCTTCCAGCCACACAGGGCTGCAGCACCAATATATTGCTAACATGTTGGAGAATGTAACTAACCTGGCAAGCAGACAACTGGAACCCCATTACTTTATAGTTAATTGTCACTGAAACAAAGGTCTTTCCTAGTTTGTCAAATGTCATCTGCTGCTACAAACAGATGCATCAGCATCAAATGCCATGCATAATGTGACTGCTTCTGTGGGTCACCTTGTAAATGCAGTGTTTAGTAGAATATTTATATAGAGGGTAATGTGTTCAAGCACCTTCAGGTCTATCTTAATCTAGCAGTGAAAGTAAAGTAGCTCAACAGATAGAGCATTTTTTCTTATTGCGTCAGTTACTTGGGCATATTACTTTTAAGGCTAGTACTGATGTCTGTATGAGTAGTCACAAATTTACACTGGGTTTATGATGTAAGACCCAGCTTGATTTGGGAGGTAAGCACTATTAAATGTTTTCCAAGGATGGCAAGATCTTCTAAGATTGCCTGCTTAGAGAAGTGCTTGGCTAGGCATCTTATGATGATTGATTGTCTTGTATTAATCCATTGTGCCTATAAAAGTATCCTTACAATCATTTTACACTACTTTTTCAAACAGCAAAATATACCAGTAAAATGGATTGTTTTGATAAGTCTTCACAATGACAGAGTGAATTATGTTCTATTATACTGTAGTTTTTTTTCTTTCTTTCACTGTATGTGTTTTAATACAAAACTTCTATGGACTTGGACAAACGTCACAGGGCTACAGAGTTTTTACTACACAATGAGTAAAAAGCTAAATAATTTCTAGCACATTTTGCATTACAATCAGTGTTATCCTGCAAGCCCATTTTTATATAGTGTATATGATATATGAACAGTCTGACTTGAAACAGGAATATATGTAGGCTGAAGAAAATCAATATATTATACTAATTATGTGACCCTAATTTCTGGCTTTATTTCTTATTCTAAAGGTTTTTTCTTGGATTTCAAATTTGGTGGTAAAACGGCAAGGTAGTTATACCTGTGGATTTAACAAACTCCACATAGGCATAGCAAGAAACCTACATGGAGTTTATGTGTTTGTACAGTGGCCAGCAGCACCAATTGCATATGCATGCTGTGTGCCATGTTTAAACATAAACAGGCATGGTTTCATGGCCAGAAACAGTGTTGCCAGCCAAGAAACCATATATAGCAACATGGACAGCAGCAGTCATGTAAACCTGTTTACCTACAGGCAAACTATTCAGTGGGATTGAATGGAATGCTACAATGATTACCACGGTTATTAATAAAGTGACCCATATAGCTCCAACACATTACATGAAAGTGCATACAGTGCAAAGTATTGTGGAAACCTGTGCCAGGCATACTGAATAAAAGTTGTGTAAATGATCAGTAAGAGTACATAGACTGCATTATAAATAAATAGTTAGGGGAAGTGTGTATATTGAAAAGGGCAATACAGATGAATTGTAGAAAAGAACACAGGGGGAGATGACAGGTGAAAAATGATAATGTACAGCAGATGAGGGCATCTCAATGAAGACAGTTGTAGCATGAACAGTAATCACATACTGACATGATACAATATGGACTTCACAGTTATTGTATATTATGTGACTGTCATACAAGTTGACATATCAAAGGAGTGGATACTTTGTGATATAAACATCCTGCCATGAACAATGGATAGGACATATATCAGGGATGGTATATACAACAGGGATTATGTGCATATTATGAAGCTGTGCAAAATGAGTTGCCTGAATATGAATGTAATATCAGCATAGGTCTCTCAACTAAGTGGGACACATAGTAACAGGCCCATGAACAACAGTAGACAGAAGCACACACAATCAGCGACAATCTCAGAATAATACCATCAGTAATCCCATGTCTTGCACATAACATATTTGATTGTGAGTGATCATAGATGGTTCTGTAAGGGTCTATATCATATGTCCAAATGCTCACAAGTCCGAACACCCAAACTTCAAACTGGGAAGTTCGAAAGTCTAAAACTAACGAAGTCGGGGAACATTGAATTCTTTACCAGGGAAAGAATTCAGTGGGCTGGTTCCGCGGCTTTGCTCTTTTCTCCACTGTGGTGTGATCTTGGAGTTGGTATATTTAAGTAGGAGGTGTGGGGGGTTAGAAACAGTATTTAGTGTTCATGTGTTTACGCGTTTTATACCGGAACAGCGATTTTTTCCCTGGGAAAAAAAATCGCTGTTCTGAGCGTTCGGAGTATTTAGTTTTTGAACTTTTGGGTTTGATATTTAAATAGTCGAAGTTTTGACACTTTGACTAAGTGATATAGACCCATTCTGCAAGAACACACTTGCACAACTATTATGATT
This sequence comes from Protopterus annectens, assembly GCF_019279795.1. Lineage (NCBI taxonomy): Eukaryota > Metazoa > Chordata > Ceratodontiformes > Protopteridae > Protopterus > Protopterus annectens. The sequence goes on along the minus strand of NC_056733.1, from coordinate 1,722,367,501 downwards.
CATCAACAATCTCTAAAGGGAAGCAGGCACACCACCCTAAAATGTAACATCTGCTGGAGGGACACTGTTACCGCTGTATTAGAAATAATGAGCAATCCTGGGTAGTTGACAGGTGTGCATACCACCTGGTCTACTCATAAGGGTGTGTTGTCCATACTGTAATTATTTTGTGCACTTGCGTTCATAATGGAACTAATCCCCTATGAAATTCCTTCATCTAGTGTGTCCCCATGGCTGTGGCATCAATCCTTTGTGTGTGTTGATACTGTATTCATTATACCATTACCGCACTTGGATTCAATTTTTGTTCTCAGTTTGCAGTCCTTCTCAAAGCTGGTTGGAGAAAGGATGTGTAAATCAGTTTTGATGTCTGACACTTAAATAATGGACTGAAAGGGCCTGCCACAGAGCCTTGAGGTAAGGACCTGGTCACCGAACTCTAGATAGAAGTGACTTCACACACTGCAACATATTTCTGTCATGCATGTGTTCCACTTGTCTACCCACTTGGTGATGTAGGTGTTTATAGCCACTTGTGACTGTTTTTATGCAATACCTGACTGTTGATTTGTGTCAAATGCCTTGGCCAGGTCAAGTTGCACAGGATGATAGTGTTGTCATCATGCATGCCCTTGTTAACCCTCTTGAAGATAGTGAACAGATGTAACAGACATGATGTACCCTGAAAACATTAAACATGGGTTTAATACACAGGATAATACGTGTGTCCTTTTAGAAAAAAATCATGATGACTCTTTGGCCTAGCTCACAGATGAGGAGAGTTAGGATGGGTCTATAATGCCATGCATCAGGTGATGGTTCCCCTGAGACAGAAGGATGCATATTGCTGTACACCCTTCTTTGGGAACATAGGCTATTTGGAGGCTGTGTTGACGTATGGATCCAACTGTGTCTGGTAGGTCAAGTTTTAAGTCATGCAAAAGCAACATGTGATGTTGTCAGGGCCCACAGCTTCTGTTTTATTAGCCATAGAGAGAGAGCACAGATGTGCTGCCCTGCTGAGAATAAAAAGTGAGTAATGTCTGAATGTATATTTTGGCTGATGGCCAGTGGCAACAGGGTGGTGACATCTGAGACAAACTGTCAGGTAGCAGATTGTCTATGTCCTCTGGGTGCGTATGTCTACTGACATCCACACACAGATCTTGTTTGTGTATTCCATTTAATATTTCATATGTATTTGAATAAATGATTTGTGACAAGACCTCCATACAGCCTTGATCATTCATCACATTCTACACACAGTCGTACAACTGTACCAATGTCATGTACTTACATCACTTGCACAACATATGGCTATATGTGTTTCATGGGCAAGCTGTGTTTGACTGGCCTAATGTCATATCAAGGACACATTAGAGATCAGTTGTCTGTGGCTCATGCAGAACATTTCCTGACACAAATGCTTATAGTCATACAATGGTGCTGCTGACACCTCAGTAATCCTTGGGTGTAGCAACACAACTGCATATACAATGAATTCAACAAGGTTGCAATTGCATCAAAACATGTGATACACTGCTTTTGTACATCTCAGCATAACAACCATGTGTATGAGACAAGACTTATGTGACTATGTAGTCAACATGAATTGATAATAATGTCAGTCACCAAACATTTAATAATAGTATGTAGACACATGCATACCTGTACCATACTGCAAGTATTACTGTGATTGTAGAATGTGAACTCTGTAGAAAGTTGAGCTGCTCTACTACAAAAACACAATGTACAAAGCTGTGTATCATACCATGTCAACAGTTCTCAGGGGGCATGTTACTAGAGTTGTTATAGAAAGAGGATGTACTGCAATGGTATCAATGGCCATAAATACATTAGATCACATCATAGATCGTAAGACTTTTTTGTAACCATACTGTACATCCACACCTCAATATATCACATGTTAATGAGAGCAATGTAGACATGACAACCACTCATAGGGCCGTAGGACATTATAATGGCTAACATCACATGAAATCCTAACCATTATTATACCCTGTCAAAAATCCCTATATCTATATAATGGAAGATAGTAAGCAGTAATACTGTGCGTATGTGTGTACTTATTTGATTGATATACATCCTGACACTGTCCATATGGGATATGTGCACCACACCATGACATAATTAGCAATCACACATGTAGTGGTCTTGAGATGGCTTGCAGAGGCTCATGGAAGGACTCTGCTCATAATATGTGTATGCATATTTGACATGAGAGCATCTTCCACTCCTATGCAGGAAGCTTGTCATGTGGCCAGTAGAAAAAGGAGGATGGCAGATGCATGGGGATATATGAAAGGTTTTCCAAGTGGTAGTGCAATGAAGAATGATCCCAAAGGTCCTACAATGACCATAACATACCATAAACCACACACACACACACACACACACACACAACAACAACAGATTTGGCCTGATTATTGCATTTCACTTGCATAGGTATAAAATATGAAAGCCATGCATATGTCTGATAATAACATTGCCTTGTTGCACTTTATGGAGTATGATAGCATCATTGTTAGAAAAACATGGTGGGGGGAGTATAGGACAACATCCCTGTGTAAATTGTTTAAAATGTGACAGGTGTATGTACAGACATGAAAGTCTGCTGATGTCAGATTGAAACCACTATATGTGTAGCTAAAGCAGCTTACAAATACAGTAGTTAATGTTACTGCCACATCACAGACTTGTCTTGAATAGTGCATGATATACAGGGTGACATCATCATTGTATGCTAAAATGAGATGTTCAGAGTAGGGTTTGACATAGCTATGGACATACTGAAACCGTCACCATAGTGAGTGTTGACTGCACACTCAGTTGACTATAGTGAGACTGAAACCCCTACCTACCTATTTACAAAGCAGAATACTTAATGCAAGCACCACAGCACAAGTCTTGCTTTTACAGTGTCTGACAGCACTTTATAGCTGATGACATCAGCACTGTCTGGTGAGAAGAAAACGGTAATAACAGTGTTCCACATGCTGGTGTAAAAAGGTCTTTTGAATGTCAACCAACTGAACAAACACACACAAGTTGACTGCAGTGAGGAAAAGAACCCAAGCCTAAGTACAATGACTAGAGAACTCAGTATTCAACTCATTACATCCGAGTGACGCCTCCAGGTGTATCTGCAGTTAACTCTTATTGACGCCTCTAGGCAGCAAATATTGCTTGTTCATATTTCCATCCATAATTCCAAAATCATGCTATGTACAAGGTTTTTAAATATTTCATCTTAAAGCTTACACAATGGCAAAATCAACTGCATTAATATTTGACCTCTGTCTAGTGCAGGTAAAGAAATATTGTTGTTTTTATGATATTAATTTATATTTATATAATTTTCACATTTTTTTAAATATTTCAACAACCAAGTAACAGGCAGAATTCCTTAACCTCATATGATAGCTCTCAGTTAAATGAATACAATTTTGCTGACAGTATGTGTGCAAGTTGAGTAGTTGCTGAGATATTGTAAGTTGTTTATAAAATATCACACAGCTAATAACTACTGTGTTTACTGTAACATATAAAATTCAGTTTAAGACCTAGAACCTAAAGAATACTACTACTATAAAATAGTTTATGCTGAAAGGTTTGCCATTTATACTTCTTTCATAACACCTATGGCTCTAGAGATGTGAACATTTGTTTGAAATGTGAGGAAATAATTTGATTCTTTCAAAAGGCTTAGGCTCAGCCCATTGGAAGTTACAGTGCAAACTTCCTGAGCTCCATTGGAGTGAATGAGTTAACGCAAGTATCACAGCAAAAATCTGGCTTTTTATTGTGTCTGACAACACCTTAATAGCTGATAACATCAGCAGTGTCTGGTGAGGAGAAGATGGTAATGGCAGTGTTCCACATGCTGGTGTAAAATGGTCTGTTGAATGTCAACCAAGTGAACACATACACACACACACACACACACACACACACACACACACACACACACACACACACACAGACATACCCATTGACTGCAGTAAGAAGAGAGCCCCTAGCTACCTGTTTACAAAGCACATCACTTAACACAAGTGCCATGGAACACATATGACTAATGTTGCAGGACAATTCATAGTGGAGTAGATGTTGTGAGGCCTGCATTAAATGGATACGTAGGCATGTGCAACTTTCAATATATCAATACTCCATAGGATTGCACTGATGACTGTAAATACACAGTAATGCTCTTCTGATCAGTTCTGGCAAAAGAGAGTAGTTGCTAGACTCCAAAAGGCTAGACTGGCTACCTTGCTTCTCCCACCAGAATGGGTAAGGAAACATTTGCACTAACTTCCACCTTCCATTGCAGATGTTCCACGTGCCCTAATCTCTAACTGATCACAAGTCATCTGGGTCATAGGGCTTGATTCTACTGCACTAAACAGTTAATTAGTCTTTTGCAAATTCTGATTGGAAGAGTTAGAAGGACCATCTTAAAATGCTGATAACCCAAGCAGCATAAATGCATTAGGAAAGTACATTTGTTGGAGTACATTTGAAATCTTCCACTAAACACGCACGCACGCACACACACACACACCTCCTCTTTCTTATGGGTATGACTAATCAGATGTTTAAAAATAGGATTTACAGTCTTGTTATGAGAAGCATATAAACATGGTGATAAAACAAATGCTTTAAGTCAGACATGTAACAGATTTCCAGTACACATGGATTTGTGTTTAGAGTGATTGTGAATGCATACTTAACCAACGATATTAAACATCTAACAGAGCTAGCTGAGTCCAAATGGATTATAGAGCTCATGGTCAATCATAAGCCTGGCTTGAATGATGTTATACCAGCATAAAACAAAATGAACAGAGATAATAAATATTAGTTCAGAAAGGTCAATAAATAACAGTATAAAAACATTAAAAGCAGTACAGTGAAGTTTTAATGGATGTTATTTTATTTTGTCAAAATATAGCTTTGAGGAGAACAATGTTGACCTTACTATTAAAACAGCTGATAAAGCAGTCCATAGACAGAGAATATCTCAATCTGGGTAGAATATCACCTTAGACCACTCATTGATGGGATAGATAATATATTGTTGGACACTGGAGACTTTTAATGAAATTAGGAAAAGTACAGAATGTAGTGAATAAAAGGTATATCATGGCCACTTTAGATGTGAACAATCTGTTCACAGTTATCCAGAATGACTATGGTTTGACCATGATAGAGCCCTACTTTGACTTGGGTATAGATGTTGATAGGATCGATCTGATAAAACAGCTTCTTACATTAGTCTTGGAGAACAATGTTTTAAACCTTGTCCTTTCACAATGGGAAAGGACTCATATTTTGTTGAATGAGTATTGGAAATGTCATCTTAAAATGTATGTTCGATTTGTAGATATGGGAGGGTCTGGGTTGTTACAACAATTTGTGGAGTACTTACATTCCACAACTACATTTTCAGATATAGTCTGAAAGCATCTACTGATAGTATAGATTTTCTGGATGTTAATGTAGTGCAGGAAATAAATGGTTTTACATCTAAGCTTTACAGAAAAGATTGTTGGAAGAACACATGAGCACACAATTGCAGTGACAGTATGCCAAACTTCACTTATTCAAATATTGTGAAAGGTCAGGTTAGCAGAGCCTCCAGGATATGTCTTAAAGATGAAGATTATGAAAAAGAGCTTGACACACTTCAAGGATGCTTGGAAGAGAGGGGCTACAAAAAAAAAAAAACAAGTGTCCAGAATTATTGATAATAGTAGGGAGTTAAGGGTGAGTAGACATAAACCATGGTTGAGGCGTAATATAGTAGTGACAGATAAAATAGCTACTCCAAAAGCCCCAAAAGGTCCCCTTATGACTTTAACCTATAGTAGTAATGTAGGTGACATCTGTAACATCATACGTCAGAACTGGAACATTTTGACCAGTGATGGGGACCTGGTGAATATAATAGGGTCAAGACCGGACTTTGGTTATAGGAGAAACAAATGTTTGAAAGACCTGTTGTGTAGAGATAGATCCATCAACAAGAAGTCTGTATCACTGAAAAGCATGTGAGAATATTAATAAGAAGACGGTTTTGAACATCCAGTGACCTATAAACAATATGTTTTAAACTAAAAATATAGTTTATTTGGCAGAGTGCAATCAGTGCTCCTCTTTTTATGTAGGTATGACTAATCAGATGTTTAAAAATAGGATTTTACAGCACATGTTTTATATAAGACATGGTGATATACATAATGCTTTAAGTAGACATGTAACAGATTTCCCTACACATGGATTTGTGTTGATTGTGAATGTATACTTAACCAACAGAGGGGGCGATATTAAACATTTAACAGAGCTAGCTGAGTCCAAATGGATTATAGAGCTCATGGCCAATCATAAGCCTGGCTTGAATGATGTTATACCAGTGAAACCTGTTCTTATTTTATTGAATTTGAATTTTTAATGAATGTGGTTGGTTGTTAGGTATTTTAAAACTGTTATCTGATGAAGGGATACTTTATCCTGTGTTTTATGGAATAAAAGTTTTAGAAGGAAAGCAGTGTCCAGCAGTGTTCTTCTCATTTATACATTATCGTTCGGTGCAGAATCTTTATTTTGTGTTGTAACTTCCATAAATCAGAGTTACAGAAACCAAAAGGTACCAACTTTCTCTACAAAAGGTCACTTCAGAGAAAATGATAGTTGGTAGCAGTATCCTTAATTCAGAGAAAGAGCTGGTTGGTAATGGTAAACCTATTGTGTGGGAAGAAATTATGGACATTCTATGGAGAGGTAAATTAGTGGTGATCATACTGAGATAGGCAGACAAGAGGGTTTCTGCCTCTATATCACAGAGATGACATCTACAACAATGAATGAAAGGCAAACCAATAAAAATAAACCCCAACAGGACAGAAGATCCACAAAAGATGTTTATTGAGCGCTTTCATTTGGTATAAGGCAAAACTTCATCAGAATATAGAAGGCACAGTTCATTTTGTCTCCAGTCTTTTAGTAGACTTTATCTCACAGTTGATTAACTGATTAACTGTGAGATAAAGTCTACTAAAAGACTGGAGACAAAATGAACTGTGCCTTCTATATTCTGATGAAGTTTTGTATTATACCAAACGAAAGCTTTCAATAAACATCTTTTGTGGATCTTCTGTCCTGCTGGTGTTTATTTTTACAGAGATGAAATTTACATATTTGGCAAAGGGAATATCATACAGACAGTGGACTCCTGGGAGGTCTAAAAGGATAAATCATATACAAGATTAAAGAGCCTTCCATTACACATTTATGTTCACAGCCTGTGATACTTCTTTTTTCAGGTCATCAAGTTATAATGCACACAGAAAGGAGGCATATATACAATTTTATTGGCAATGTATTTTATATAGTATGGTAGTATACTGTAAGAAGTATGAGAAGATAAACCTAAGGCTGCTTTGCTGCTCATGCTCATTACCAAGGAACTGTTTCAGATGATTTCCATGGATAATATGCTGTCAAGTAGCATCCTGAATACTAAAGCTAAAAGGTATATGTTAGTGGTTGCAAAGTATGCTACTAAGTACTCCGAGGCAGTGGTTTTGTCCTTTACTGAGGCAGCAATGGTGATGAATGCTGTGTAAAGGTTTTTCAGCAGGTTAGATTTTGCCCTTGAGAGACTGATGATGAGAGAGTAATTTCATGCTAGAGTTGCTGAACTGTTTTCATAAGTGCTGTGGTATAAAGCAGTCAAAACTATCTCCTTGCATTCATAATTGAATGGTTTGATAGAGATGTTTAACTCTACTATTAAGACCATGCTGAAGCCAGTCAAAGAACAAGTCAAGCTCCTTGTTCTCTTTGCAGAGAGGATGGCACAGCTAGAATTTATGGGATTTTCCCTACTTGCGCTACATTATGGTCACAAGGGTTTCATCAGTGGAACTAGTCTATAGTTACAGGGTGAGGGAATTTAAACTAAATTTATGAAGAGTGGGAGGGTGACTATGGTTTCCACAAAGAGTCGACCATGGAGCAGGACTAAGCTGAGGGATTCTGGGATTGGCACATGAGCACTGAGCAGAAGCACAGTAATAGCAAATGGTTTGTATGACTAGACAGTGAGAACGTGAGCATATACTGTTTTTGGTGTTTCATTATTAATGTGTAGTGGAACCTCGCAGCACTGATCTGACTGCCATTATTTATCTTTTTGGAGATAAGCTGGCTATAGGCTATGATAATTTAGAATGTATTTGGAGGGCTTCTGATAAGACTGTTCAATTTGTGAGATCATGGTGCCAAGTTAATCTGGCTGGTGGCAACAAGTGCAGATAAAGCAGAAATCAAATATTGGCATCAACAAGGTATCTGAAGTAACCTCTCATGTGCATGCGTGTGTGTGTGTGTGTGTGTGTGTGTGTGTGTGTGTGTGTGTGTGTGTGTGTGTGTGTGTGTGTATGAAAAATAGCTTTGGGTAAGTTTAACTTACTGTTGGTAAGATTTAACTGGAGGCACTGAGTTCAGACCAAGGCAGTTTAGAGCTTTGAGAATTAGCAATTATTACTCTGCTTTAAAGCTCTACAGTGTAAAAAAAAAAATAATTGCATGGCAGACATTTGTTACAAGACAAGGAAATAGTGTGCATTTACTGTTGGCTCTTAATGTCAGTCACCACTTACATACCAATTTGATGTTAAAGAGAGGGATCATCAATCATACCCCTTCACCATATCATATTTACCGGTATCAGAGTTGTAAAATTAAGTTCTGTATTCCTGTTTTTGATATACTGGTAGCAAAGCCATGGAATTAAGGCATGTACCCATGTGCACCACATATTTATCACAACACATATACATTTTTAAATCATATGTCCTACTTTTTTTCTGCTGTTTTCTTGTTCTACTGTATACATATCTCCTGTTTGGCAATTACCCAGCTCAGATCACTTATTTTTTATCTTATTTAACTATTTCTATATTCACTGTGATTTCAGAGAGTTTTTGTAGTTAAGCTTCTCATTGGATCTTCAGCTTTAAGCATTGCATGACCTTATATATTCTTATGTTAAAAGAGAAACTGAGGTGCCACATTTAGATGCTTTTCACTGAACACCTCAACCAAAATATAGCCTGAGCACATTAAGTGAAATACAAAGCTTAAACAGGAATGTATCCTCCTTCTTCTGTTTCACTGTTATTCATATCAGTTTCAACAACAGTCATGTACATAGACAACATCCCCCAACCACACCAATTATAAAACTGCCCTGGGATTCAATAACCCTTTCACTAAGCGTACAATGGTTTGAGTTAAAAGACAGCGCAAGCATAACTCACATCTTCCTCCTAATTTTAGTTTTCCTATTTATTTTCCTGCACGCTTAAATATTGAGGGGGATTCGTAAAGGTCAGCACATTGTAGAGTATATGTTCACTTAGTGTAATATTTCTGAGTGACTAGAAAGCACAAACAATGCGGTAGGGATGTTCTTGACTATAGATCATGTACAGTTAGGTCGGCATTCAGTAAACCCTACAAAGCTTACTAAAACTGTGTGTGCATTGTTCTGTGACACACACACATTAGTACACATATTTTTATTCAGTAAGGGACTCAGCACTCTACAGATATGCACAAACATGATAAACATTGTGGCATGCTAATTATGGTATAATCAAATTAATCGTATACTAATCAACAAATCCAAGATAGCAGAGCTATTTAACAAGCTATAAAGCAATTGTGCACACTTACTGTAGGTTTTTGCCTTGATTTTCAAAACCTATTGGAATACAGCCACAGAAAAAAAAAACACTAGAGGAACAAGTCTATGCTGCTGCTGATAGACTTCAGGCAAGGAGAAGAAGGGAGTTTAGAACCTATTTAACTTTTCATGGTCTGCATGAGGTTGAAATAGTAGAGAACTACAGGATAGATAGAGACACACTCCAGGAACTCTGCAACTTCTGTATTCCTCAACTGAAACAATGGCACACCAAGGGGAACACATATATAGCAAGCCCAAGATAGGTGTAACACATAGAATTTTAGCTCCAATAACCTTCTAGAGGCCAACAGGGGACATGCTGGGGGTGTCATAGGCACCAGTGTCCAGGATTCTACATCACTTCCTGAATGCTATGCTACAGCATGCTGGTGACCATATGTATTTTCACTGTACCACTGAGGAGTTATAGCTATGTAGCATTTCTACTCCATAGCATACTTCCTGAAGTCTTGGGTGCCATAGACTGCATGCAAATTAAAATCAAAACACCACCTGGGGAACAGGGAGGGATGTACATAGAAAGAAAGGGCTTCCACTGCATTAACTGCCAGGTCATGTGTAATGCTAAGGGAATCATCCTGAATTGTGAGCTGGCACCTCTGGCAGTTACCAGTTAAGCATCACAATTGGAATAACACAGGTGGATAGTGAATATACAATTCCTATATGTCTTGTAAGAAATAGCTGAAACTGAAACTTGGCTGAGATGTCCATCCACATCCGTGTGTACTGAATGACTGTCTTGTATAACCATTTTACTTATAAGTAGGTGCAGATTTTAAAAAAATGTATCACGGGGGTTACTTTGGAAGCTCAAAGTTTCAAAACTTTGAACTTCATTGGTTGAGACCATAAGATCAAAGTTTTGAAGCTTTGGACTGTTTAAATGGAGATCGCTGTACAGTGCAGAACAGGAAATTTCCCATTCTCTTCACTGTAGTGCAGTCTTAGAGTTACTATTTTTAATTAGCAGGGGGTGTGGGTGGACATTTCCCAACATGGAGGATGCAGGTGGGCTAGCCTCCTAAATAAATGTAAAAAAAATATATTTTTATTTTTTTATTAAAGTTTCAGACTTTCAAAACTTCATTGTTATAGTCTTGACCCTATGGAGTTTGATGTTTTGAAAATGTGAGCTTCCAAAGTAGATCCATCACAGGCTGTAGTAGTCACATTGGTGGTGGCGCTGTGGTAGCGTTGTCGCCTCACAGTAAGATGCTGTCCGGTTCAATTCTCAGCTAGAGCATCTTCTGCATGGAGACATGCATGAATGGGTGTATCTTCGTTGAAGGTTGTGTGTCAGGCCTGACAAGCCGATACATAAAAATCAACTGCCAATCATTAGTGGACCAGAGTTCTGCTGTGGCAACCCTTAACCGGAAAACGCCGAAAGACACAAAACATATATATATATATATATATATATTTTTTTTTACAAGTAAATATAAATGTTGTCATATGTAAGGTTATCTGGAAGCTGCTCCTGAGACACACTTGTTCCTCCCAGCCACATCAGTCCAACATCAAGCACAAGGTGCGCAGACTCCACTGAGCTGCCTGCATGTCTGACAGTGGACAGGAACTCCTAATTTGGTGTCACTGGTGCTCAGTAGCAGGACCACCCTCTTAGCCAACTGTTCTTAGGCAACTGTAGCTACCCTCCTCCAAGCTTATGAAATCATATCAGTAGCTCGATGACTCACCTGACCATAACTGCAGGTGTGACAACTGACTGTATTTGCATAGTTGACTAACTGGTTTCCAAATCTGTTTTCTGGCAGCCATATCCCCACAGGGTCTCGCAACCAGAAAGACTCCATGCCACCTCAGAACCTATATTATAATCTCAATTTCAGTGTCACTGAAATATTTTTTTTATGGATTTGTAGGCTTGGGTGCCATAATCCTATGTGACATAAAACAGAGAAGTATAAAACAGATAAATATCCCATAACTAATATATTTCTTACAAAAAATAATCAGTATATGCATCTTTTTGTCAACATTAAGCAATTGGAGCACAGTTTTAATTTATTACAGCTGATAAATGTTAGGTGGTTTTCCCATGCCCCCCCCTACACACACACACACACACAAACAAAGGTTTGTACAAACCAAGGAATACCACATAAATAATGTATATATGTTTTTCACAGAAATATCAGGATGTGTACACATTTTCAACAGAAAAGCAGTTGAACCACACTTCTTGTCTTGACAAAAGAAAGGTAGGTGTCTTCCTTACTCCCAAAACACCAAACAAATGCATATTTGTACAAACCAAGGAATACAACAGAAGTAATATATATATATATATATATATATATATATATATATATACATGCAATTATCGGGATTGCTACACTTTTTCAACAGAAAAATAAATTTGTGAATGCCAGTCAGTTCTCAGTGTGCCCACCATTCCTGTGGAGTTTGCCCTGAGCCATCTAAAAAGCATAACTTCAGTGTTAGCTAAATTTATATTACATTTCTCTTCAATAACATAGTACATTGAAAATCAAATGTTAAAATATAGTTAAGCTGAACTGAAAATAAAATGTTAAAAATATAGTTGTGCTGAGCGTATACCCTGTGTCTATCAAACATATGTAAATGCCTGCCAAAACTGCCTATGTCAACAGTGCACTGTAAGAAGTGCATACAGATAAAAGTTTCATTTACTCATGGATATATAAATACATTTGTAATATTTTACAAATTCTATAAGCATACCTTAGCAAAATTAAGCTTTCTCTGCAGACATATCTCAAGGAATACCAATATTCTATTTTGTCCAAATACACAGGTCTCCTCACCTTGAAGTTCTCTAGCTTTTTGATGTAGATTCAGCCCTCCGAGCACTGTGAAATTCAAATGAGATGTGGACTCATTAGAATGACTGAATAACAAACTTTTGTCTTAATGTACCAGATGTAAACATAGTGTAGGCTCTACACCATTGTTAGGTGTTAATGGCTCACAACTGTGAATGATCTGTGTGACACAGAAGGAAAACACAGCAGCAATTCAGACACATTTCACTTCAGTGGGTGTGTCAGTGAGGATACACTTACAAAGTGTGGAACTAACTTTAGTGAGCTTTGAAATAAAGTCAAACCCTACATATTTATAATTTTTGCAACTAATAGCAAAACGATCTTGCCTTTGCTGAAAACTGTTGTTCATTATCATGTATTTATATCACACATTTAAAAAAATTTATACAAAATGTACTAAAGACAGCATGTTTAATATTACAGCAGAGATAAGAGAAGAAAGAACACAATACAAATAGAAGGCAGAACTGCATGTGTGCTGACATATTCATAAATGGTTGTGTGATCACTCATTGCACTAAATATGTTAGCCACCCATGTACAACCAACTGAGAAAGGTATAAGCGTATGTCCTGTTAACACTTTAGAGAAAATGTGAATTGCTTGCATGCACATGATTTGATTGCTGTTTTAAAACTGTGTTTTTGGCAAAGTAGGATAACATATCCAACTGTGTTTTATAATGCCATTACTCTGATATTTCAAATCCAGAGCTGTATAATTAACATTTATTTAACTTTATTTTTTTTTATCTTTAACATCTGTGGAGCACGTGTCTTTGTGCAAACATGGTTAAATGTATAAAAATTTAAAAATGAATTTCAGTTACCTTAAGAAGCACAAACATGCTTAGTGGCCTTGTGAGGCAGTCAGCAACTTGGATGATAATGACAGCAGAAATTAGACCTGTGACCAAACTGTGTGTGTAGCACAAGGTGTAAAAACATAGTGGTACTGTGTGTGTGTGTAGCACAAGGTGTAAAAACATTGCGGTACACAATGGATAAGATGTGTAAACTGTGGTTCAGGTTCCACAGTAGTTATTTTTTCTTAGAAAGGATCATAATGAGTATTAACAGAAGGAGTATATGCTCACTATTGTCTGTTATATTTGCACATTGCTCACCTGTGTGCAAACACAGTTCACTGCTTTAGGAAAAAAATGCAAACATTTTGTTTCACCTTCCTTTGTGCAATTAGGCTGAATGGCAATGCATGTCACTCAGCAATCTAGACAGTACTGATTGTAAAAAATAGACCTGTAGCCTAGCTTATACAGTGGTACCAAATGTGCATTGATGGCCAGAACCCATGTGAGCCAGGGTTCTAATCCATCCCACTCCACTTTTTATGAAAGGTGTTCCACTGTAATTATTGACAGAAATTAGAATATAAAGATAATTATACATAACAATAACTATGCATGTCAGGATAGCTGAGCATACACATGGTATCATATGTATTATATGTGTAACTGGTGTAGCATGACAATGATGATTATGTAAATGATGATTATGTAATTATAAATGTATTTTCAGACTATTGGTAGTCATCTATGCACCTTCCATAGCGCAAGTATAACTGTAAATTAGAGTGCATTGTGTGGTTTGAACCAGAAGTCAAAAATCTATTCTGAAAGTAATACAAGGATGCATTCCCAGTATATTGTCACATATTACTCCTACATCAGACTTGAAAGTGCATAAGCCAGGACCTTGTCATGTCACACACATACATGGTTCATTGAGGTATAGCACAAGTCACTCTTTAAAGTGTATATTAGTAATGACCATGTTTAGATAACATTTTTCTGTGGCAATGAGGAAAAAACACCAGTGTGGAAATATACCTATTTTTGCATAGTTTTGAATGCCATATTCTATAAATTAAATTTATCAATGTGTAAGACCCCACAGTATACATGTCAGTTCATATCTCCCAAAAAACAGGTCTTAAAAGCCAAGACATTTAATATATCAGTGTTGACCACTGGACAAAATGTTGTCAGGTATTGCAGCACACATACCATAAATTAAAGCCAAATGTCACATTCTCCTTCCTTTTTCAAAAAATGCCTTCTTCTTTGTTTGGCAATACTGCTCTCTGCTTAACATTGAGAAAACATGGTCGACATGGCTGTGCAGGTTTGTGCTTTGGCCATAAATCATGATACCATGAATAGGCAGGAAAACACTTTTACTGTTGTTGAAGGACATAGGCAGACATAGTATGAAATGAGAAGGATGATGCCAAATTCAGGGCACAAACGTGGGGTGTGGAGGAGTCAAAAATATTTGTTGCACTCCTTGTAAAGTGCTGTAGGCTGTTGTGGGGGATTATATTGGGTCTCGTTATAAGTCTGAGGTTTGAGACAGTCTAGACAAGGGCAAATAGCCTAGTACTAATCTATGAACCTATGAACCTGTGGAAAGCTGTACATAGATAAGACTGGTATGCATAATGCTTTCATGTCACTTTTTCTCTCCTTTATTTTACAGCTGCTCAGGAAAATGCAGAGAACAAGGAGGCACATTTTAAAAGATTAGAAAGACCCAGAGAGGCAAGAGGTATGTTTGCAGCACAAGTGAACATGATGATATTAAGATTATTGCTCATCTACACATTACTAGCAACTTAAGCATGCAGATCTCAGCTGTAAAACCAAGCATGCACGCTTTCTTCTGTAGCTCTTGATAATTGTATTAGACAAGTGTAATAGATTTGGTGGGTTCATTTCCCACACATACATTTAAATTACACACTTTTTCATTTTAATTCCAGAAAGATTAGCTTAAATGCCATGTTGTTAACTTAGTATGTACTATATTTAAAATCATATATGTAATATCTGCATATTGCAAAGATTCACAAGCATATTTTGGATTGGGAAAGCTGTAAAGTTAATGTAACAATAAAAGTATTTTTTATGATAAAGCATTTGAGTTTGACATATAATGGTTCTAATTATCTGTTTTTTTGTTTTTTTTATATTTTTATTTTGTCTCACCATACCCCTTATCTATTTTTTTTATAAATGGAAACATACCGCTCTGATGTCATACTTTTCTGCCAACAAACCAAATGATTTCCAGCACAGGGAGGTAGGCCAGCACTGTGACTCAGCCTGCCAACCCTTCACTGGCTGCTGCACCAACACCCAGCACCTCTGGAACACAACCCTGGCCCATTAACATCAGGTTGCATTGCCCTCACTACTGGTGCATTGGCACCCTCCAGGAGTATTTACGGTGGCAGGGATTATATCACCCACCAAGAACTGCCAGTTATGGTACATGACATAATATAAACTGTCATCAGTTGATGCCTTAGCCATCTGGAGAGTTTGCTGCTTAGAATGCAAAAAAAAGACTGTCAAATTAAGCAATCTCACAGACAACCAAGGAAGGGGATAGTGATGACAGTTCTGAGGGTGAGGACTAAATTCTCACTGTTCCCATGCTTGATGGGCACGTACCTCTGATGTCCCCTATCTATTCGCAATCATGGTGCCCCCCGAAGTTTTGTGGCCATCACCATCCCTGTGTCTGTCTTGTTTGCGCTGATTTTGTGCACCTGCTTCCTCACCTACCCTACCTACCTGATCCTGACATTCCTATGTCCCTCCCCCAAAATGTTCCATATATAGCTCTCTACTTTGCATTTGTGTCTTCTCGACACTCTTGATTTAGACCAATTGGTCCAAAACATGATTGCATTGTTGTCAACCACCTGTGTTGTGGCAACAGTCCAAATTCATCCATTTTTTTATGCATGTTCACATTACAGTGTTAAAGAAGTGGATAGCTATGGTTCTTTCCTAATTCCCTTCTTCAAATCCTTTATTGCCTCCCTTTGTTCTTCCTCTTGCTTGCCCCATTTCACTACTTTGCTATTCACACCTTTAATCAGGTCAAAAAATAAAACCATCCACAACACACATGGCTGGAAATAGCCCATAATAAAGCCTTCACTTTTTTTTCCTTTGCATTTGCACATAGTTTGGCATCATGCACCAACACTGAGTAGTGGTGAATAGCTCTGTATGTCCTATGTCAAAACTTGGTTAGTTTTTGCCATTGACCTCACTGGTCTGGTTAACTCCGCACCAGTGCTGCTTAAACTCGCTACACTAAAGTAACACAGTGTTAAAGCAGAGTAAGGGCAGCACTTTGAAACATTTACTCTGACAGTTATTTAGACTGCTGACTGTAAATAAATGAAAATTCCTATATGAATTTTTGACATAAATTACTTAACTGAAGCTTTTTTTGACAATAACATCATGGGTTCAATTACAGGTGCATCTCTCATCATTCCTTAGTGTGATGATATACATTTATCATATATTTAATCACCTACACATTACAATTTGCCACAGTAAAGATTTCTCTGGGACATATATTGATTACTACCCAAAATGAGTATATGAAGTGATATCCATCCCCACTGCTATCACATATTTATCTAACCTTGTCCTGCTTGTTATAAGCCTGTTGTCTTCTCTACTAAGACGTAGATACCTTTATGTTGCTCACTTCATGCTACACAGCATGTAAGTTGAATATTACCAACAGACAAAAACAAATTACCATTATTGTGCCATTAAGCAAAATAATGCCAGGTGTATGTTTATATTTCCTTGTATTCGTCCGATCACTTCACCTCCCTTTTACTTAGCCAATGTTATCCTGACACCATCATAAAAAAGAGAGTAACCTGGATTTAAACTTGTTAATATTTCTGCTTTAACCAAGTACTCACTGCTTGTACACCTAGTGCCATAGAGAATGCTAAGCACTCTGTATTTTTACACTCATTACTATCCATAGTGCTGTCAGATGTGCATCGTAGCTTAGCCTGTTTGTGTGAAGTGAGACAAACCAACTGAAATATTACAATTTCTTTCTATTTACGCCGAGAACTGTGCTTATTCATCGCTTAACTCCATGTAAATGGGGAGGGCAATGGCAACAGTTCTTAATGTAATAAAAGTTATGACACAAGATTCCCAATATAAACTATAGTAGAAACTACATAGTATCTGTCAGCTATTTCTCCCATAACATATCTGCATAACTATTTCACAAGTTCAAGTTGTACTCATGAAACGCGAATCTCTCACATGCTAACACTTTGCCTTTGTTCATGTAAAATCAGTTTCTCAGCGATACACTATGTAAACTGGTGTTTGGCATGAATTATTATGATTATTGCCAGTATCCTCGATCTCATCAAAAGGCATTCATTCATAAACAAAACAGAAAGGAAGGGACTTGTTATTCAGTGAAGACATAGTTACTCATACTCATAAGTGCCCTGCAGCAATGCACTTGCAAATGATATCTCAGTAATTGGTCCACTGTCAAGTACACTACAGAAATAATGAGCACAACTGCACTGATACATTTGTTCTGGGTTTATACTGACATTGGTCATCACTGATCAAGTTACATTGATATTGTCAGAAAAATCTACTTCTGTGGACATCAATTCATCATATGAACACACATATCTCAACACTTTAGTATTGCTGTTTCCATAGTGTGTGATAATATCAGACTTCTTTGATTGGGCAAATGTTAAATACTGTGCTTTTCAGCATGACTAGTTTGATAAGTGTGCAAATTGCACAACAGTGAACTTGTGTGTGTGAATGTATGTCTGTGTGTGAGCATAGTCAGAAGAAGATAAGTATCCTAATGTCCTCACTCATGTCTCATTCAAAACAAAATTTTTCAGTGGTACATAACAACATACTAATTTCATACAGCCTTCCCAACCTCTTCTTCTTACAATACACTGATGCTGTCATGTGTTTTCTGACAGCATGCAAATCGGACTTGTGCTGTTATGCTAGCATTAAATACTGTGTTCTATAGCTTGGATAGTTATTTAGGTAGGAGTTTTAACCTCATTGCAGTCAACTTGTGTGTTTTCAGTCATTGTGGACAAAATTTTTGAGCAGCATGTGAGACACTCCTACCAATATTTTCTTCTCACTATACACTGAAGATGTCATCTGCTATAAAGTGTTTTCTGATAACATAAAAGTTGGAGTTTGGTTTGTGATGGAAATGTTAAGTACTATGCTTTTTAGAGTGTACCATTAGATAGGTGGGGGTTCTAATCTCACTGCACTTAACTTACATTTTTGTGAATGTGTGTTTTCAGTCAAATAACATTCTGGAGACAATTTTTGATCAGCATGTGACAGACTCCTACCAACATCATCTTCAAAACATACACTGGTGATGTCATCTGCTATAAAATGTTATCTGACAACATAAACTGCAGACATGTGCTATGGTGCTAGTATTAAGAGCTATCTTTTCTAGTTTGTGTAACTAGATAAGCAGGGGTTTTAATCTCACTGTAGTCAACTTGAGTGTGTGTATGTTCATTCAACTGTTAGTCTAGAGACAATTTTAGAACAGCATGTGAGTCCACAGCTATGTTTTCTTCTCAATATGCAATGATGATGTGACCCTCTATGAAGTGGATTCTGACAGCATTATAATTGGATACTTGGATATCTCTGTTAGTACATTAACTATTGTGCTTTCTAGCTTATGTAGCTGATTAATTTGGGGTTCTAATCTCACAGCACACAGCCTGTGTCTGTGTGTGTGCGTGTGTGTGTGTGTGTGTGTGTGTGTGTGTGTGTTCATTCAAATATAAATGAGTGACAATGTTCCACAGAGATGTGACTCCACATCTATGTCAGACACCCCTCCCAACATCTTCTCACCATACAATGATGCAGTCATTCTCTATAAAGTGCATTATGACACTATTAAAGTCAGATATCTGTGCTGTTGCTAGTGTTGAGTTGTATGGACTCCAGCTTGTATACATTGTTGTTGTTGTTGTGTTTTTTGGCTTTTCCCAGTTAGGGGTCGCCACAGCAGAACTCTGGTCTGCTAATGATTGGCAGTAGATTTTTACATGCCGAGTTGCCAGCTCTGACGCACAACCTTCAATGAAGGTACGCCCATTCATGCATGTCTCCACACAGAAGATGCTCTAGCTGAGAATCAAACAGGACAACATCTTACTGTGAGGTGACAATGCTACAGCAGCACCACCACCGCAGTATGTTTCAGCTTGTATACCTACACAGGCTTAATGTTGAAATCTGCCCTCAGTCAACTGCTATGTGTATGTGGTTGGTTGTATTTTATGGTCATTATATGATCTTTTGAATCTCTTTTCATTTGACTCCCACTCAAGAGAACCTTTAACATAGCCCCATGAATCCAACATCCCCTTTTTCCCTCTGTACACATAACATCCTTTCTTCTTCTTTTTTTTTTTTTTTTTTTCATTTTTAACAATTTCTTATTTTTATTAATAGTTATTTTATTTTTTTATGATTTTTATTTTTTTTTGTTTAGTTTTGTTTTTTTTTTTTTTTTTTTTGTTTGTTTTTTAAAATACATGCTCATGCTTTTTTTTTACGAGTTTTTATATTTTTTATTTATATTTTTTAGTACAATTTTGGGTTTTTTAGACACTGTTAAATTTCATTGAATGAATGAATTGCTGTTTTGGAACTTAACATCTGATTTGCATATTTTATTAGTTGCTTATCTAGTCATATTCTAGTTGCTATTCTAAAAACTTTTACTAAGTTTTTTTTTTTTGGTCATGGTCTAAAAAAAAAAATATATCAGGTGAGGAAAGTGAATGGGATATTTTTTTTTTTCATTTAAAGCAGAGTTTTTTTTTAGTCATTCATTTTTTTTTTTGTTCCTGTTGAGCCTTTGGATACATCATTTTGTTCTTGGTCTGGTTCGGATCTAATTTGGTTTTGGTATCCTTTCTTCAGAACACTGGAGGTAATCATCTCAAAGATAAGTGCACACATTGTGAAGCATGGCCCTTCCATGAGATTCTGCAAGCCAGCTCCAGACCACTGAATGTGTGATTGCTAATTCCATCATGGGGTAGTGCATATCACATATGGACAGAGGCAGTATGTAATACAATCAGACACATACATATGTAAGCATGAACCCCTACTATCTTACATCATACAAATATATAATGATTTTTGTTTAAATTATATAATTATGGCTCAAATTTTATGTGATGTTGGCCATTAGCTTAGTAATGTCCTATAACCCTATGAAGATTGCACATGTTAATGTTGCTGTCATCCACATGTGCTTTGCTGTGGTGTGGATGTACGGTAGCTCTTCAACAGGTTATTCCAATCTGTGATTTGAGGTAATGTTTTGATGGCCACTGCTGCCATTAGATTAAAAGTTCCTTCCCTATCTACTATAGTACTATGCCTCCTGAAGATGTTGACATGGGATGATGCTATGTATATTGTCACCTTAGTAATCCATGTGTTCTTGTAGTGGAGCATATTAACATTTTACAAATTTCTCATTCAACCATCACAGTGGCACTTTGATTATGGCACATGTGTACATCTGTATACCTACGATAATGAAATGCTTTGTGACATACAACAATATTACATCATACTGTTTGCTTGGAAACATATGCCTTGTTTCATGCACATATTGCAATGTTGTTATATACACAAACATATAACCAGTTCAGGTTCACTTGCAACCTTGGAGATTTCATTGTATGCACAAATGTGTTGCTATTTATAATGATTATTCAGGTGTTGAACAGAAACAAAAGTAACAACCCCACCAAAGCAAAAAACAAAAACATATATCAAACACAACGTCAACCACAGAGATAATTCCAAATAAAAATTGATGTATTCATCCTCTATTATCAGGGCGTCATCAGATCTGTGGTTGACTTTGTGTCCGATGTATGTTTTTTATTTATTATTCAGGTGCTGCCCAGCAGCACTGTGTCATTGTCAGCATTTGTGTCATTAACTG
This sequence comes from Protopterus annectens, assembly GCF_019279795.1. Classification (NCBI taxonomy): domain Eukaryota; kingdom Metazoa; phylum Chordata; order Ceratodontiformes; family Protopteridae; genus Protopterus; species Protopterus annectens. Next base: position 1,722,345,995 of record NC_056733.1, on the reverse strand, counting down.
TTCTGCATGAACCACATCCACCTCATTTGTAATGTGCCCATATATGGTATCAGTGCCCTCATACTCACATTTCCACTGATAAAAATATAAGCATATGATGTGCAGCTGATACAATAACATGAAATAGCTAGAGTTTTACAACTGTGTTAACAGTTCCACTGTGTAGCATGAGTTGCATACCCAAGGTTGCATTTAGATATACTGTCACAAAGCTTTTTTTAAGTGACTACAAAATCTTAAGTGGAATACACAGCTATGCACACAGACAGTCATAGATGGCACCACCCATACTCAGCTGGAGACAATATACTACCTGCTAGTTTACAGATTTTGATCAAACTTCACCATCCTTTCCCCAATAGTCATCATGCAAACATTACTCAGCATATTTTCTCAAGAGAGTAGCTCAACTGTGCATTCTCTAAAGCTAGAAACATGGCATCAGTGGGTCCTGACTACATCCCAGCATTTTCAATAAATTATAACATGACTTAGCAGATTCAGTTGGATCGCCACTTAACCACAGCCTCCAGATAGCTATTTTCTGGTGCAATAGTGGACAGCAACAGTCATCTGTCTAAAAAGCAGGGGGGGCATCACCCATCACAGGGAATTATAGATCCATAAGTCTATCTACCCTTATCTGTAAGCAAATGGAAAGAATCATCATGGACCTTATCAAGAACATAGTTCATCTTACAACTGTATAACCAACCATATTTGATTTGTTAAGTCGAGGTCATGTCTGTTAAATTAGTTGGACTTCTTCGAGAAGGTCACCAGGACATGCCTGAGAAAAAGAATGTGCATCCCACATAATATGCCCTGGCCAAAGCATTTGACACAATTCAACACTCAGTTATTTCAGAGAAACTGTCTCAAGTGGCCATAAAGCACTATGTCATCAAGTGTGTAGCCCAATGGATCAACAGTTAGGCACATACTGTCAAAAGTGTTTGAATTCACTGTAGCAAAAGGCCAGTGACCAGTGTAGTACCACGGGGTTCTGTACTAGGCCCTTTCCTGTTTGGCATTTACTTCACTGAACTTAAGACAAACTTAGACAGCCTTTGTCCAACAAACTTTGCAGATGATGACAAATTGTGGACAATCCTTAAATCCAGTGACAGTATTTATATACTGCAGAAAGTATTAACCCACACAAATGATTGATGCCAGAGCCATAGAGATAAACTTAGACAGTGGTCTGCAACTTTCACTATCAAAAGAGCCATCTTGGCCCCTCTCCCACCAAACAAAATTCATTGGGAGCCACAAAACCTATGTGACCCCTAAAATGAAGATAACACAGTATATACAGTGTTATATATAGTTGTTATCCTAAATATAAAAAACCTAAGTTTATAAGAGCAATATTGAAAATTCATCCCTGTTTTTGCTCCTTTGTTGGGATTGCTCGAACATTCTCAGTGTGTGTGTGTGTGTGTGTGTGTGTGTGTGTGTGTGTGTGTGTGTGTGTGTGTGTGTGTGTGATATCTCTCAACCACTTAGAACAAGAAATCTGGACAAATAATAAGGACACTTTTTAAATATTGCTCTTACAAACTTAGAAAGTTGATTGAATAACATATTTTTGCATTAGCATGAATTTTTCTGAAGGGTATGAAGTCTGAAACTCAAATGTGTATTTTTTCTGACTTCAGCCCTCAATGATTTGCCAGAAAAAACACAATTTTATGAGAAACAGACCAAAAATATGAGGCAAAAGTCAGGACATTCTGCTAAAATCTGCACAGTTGAGAGGTAACTGTGCGTGTGTGTGTGTGTGTGTGTGTGTGTGTGTGTGTGTGTGTGTGTGTGTGTGTGTGTGTGTGTGTGTGTGTGCGTCTGTTGTTTACAGTCTAATAAGGGCCAGTTTGTATCTGGCTTACAGGACAGTCACCAATATGGCCCTAATGGAAATGTTACTCACTGGTAAAGCAAGCTGCCGAAGTCATTCCTAGGATGATAGCCTAGACTCTGACAAACCAAATTGGGTTGGCGAGATAGAAACATCTCTTAGACACTACCCCTTCTCTGGAACAAGCTTCACATTCATGTAAAGCAAAAGCCATTCCTCACCATATTCAAGTGCAACCTACATCAATGGATGGTTAATGGTAATTATACTCCTAGTGTTGCCCCCATGGCCCTCATGGATAGAGGCAGTTGGTCTTAGGTAACATAGCATAGGCTCATGACTGTGTAATCTTTGTTTGCTTAGATATTTAAAACTGTGAAATTTATGTTAAATATGGCTACTGTTCTTGGAACATTAGCCTAGTACTCTCCTATGAACGTATGAATCTATACAGTCCAATTGTATCCTAGGTGTAGCTATAGTGCGACTGTACAGTCACAGATGTAACAGTACATCACATCAGTATTACCACTTGATATTTTGCATGAACACCATGTGCATGCATGTCAGGATTTCATGCCAGTATAACATTTTCAGTGGCAATGTCAGGGAGACAGTGATCATGTGGCACATGTCTTGAAGTCTGGCATGTGATTATAAATTGTGCTGCATGTATTGTTTGGTATGTGAACAATATCACAGTGACATCTTCCTTGGTCATTGGTGCTAGACTTTGCACTGATATAGTTTGTGTGCACAAGGACACTAGCATCAGTCAGACATACTGTTGTACCATTCATTATAACACATCACTTCCTAATTCACACATCAATTGCAGATGCTTCAAACAGTATCCATAGCTATTACATGCGGCAGATTCATGCAATACACAGTTGTGTGGAGGGAATCCACTAATAATAGTGTGTTGTCTGTGTTTGCTGTTATCCTTATGGCCAATACTTATGACAGCCAGGGATGCTTTACTCAAGTGTATCACATTTGGCACAGTGAGCTTCCACACATCTTGTTGGCTATATAGATCTATTCTTTGGTATGCATACCTATTGGGAATTGCCAATGCAGACTTCCCTTCAGGGTATTGTACAAGATGCATGTATGATATGTCTTTCTTTGTTGCACCCAGTAAATCCACAGCTTATTGACAACATTGATGGCATGGGTTTAATTCTTGCAGGTGAGGCCTGTGGCATATATATTATGCAAACCTCTCAAATGGCCAGGATTGCCCCTGAATTCAGCTCCAAGTTTAACACTGTCCCTCATAACTCCTCCAAAGACGTTTATTTTTGAAAAATGTGCTGTATGTTCCCATTACAGAATACTGGCAATCCTTACAGTTATACACATATGTTCATGCAGAACATGTATAATAACTTAAATTCACATATTCTGGCAATGTCACAGATTAATGTTGTTAATATTTTAAAATTGTTCCTGATTGTACCTGCTTCTGTCAACAGCTGTCCATGAGTCTGTTGATATGTGTCTATTATTGGTTGTGAGGTATGCTGATATTTCAGTCATATTCAAGCAAGTGAATTTGCAGATGTTCACAACATGCACATACTCCTTATTGGATATACCATCCTTGCTAAATGTCCTCTCCATTGAGCATGTTAGTGATGTTTATATCAAAGTCATTCATCTCCACTGACATGTAACCTTGTGTGATGGTCACATGATAGTTTATGATATAAATATACTCATGCAAACTGTGTAAACAGAAGTATATATGTGCTGTTTATATTTGTGCTTCATATTATAGTTCTGACTTGTCTTGGAAGTGTACATCCATTGACATATCCTATCTAGGGTACATTGCCATATTTTACATGCCTTCTTCCTCTTTCATCATATCCACCATTCATGTCTGTGGCCATTTTAATCAGCACACTTTCCCTGCCTATTGCATTTATGTTTCATACTATTTGGCCTTGCTGTTTATCCCATCATCTATTATTTCTGTCTGCAAATAATTGTAATCTACATTGCACTGAGTACACTTTTCTATAATGTGTTAATACTCCAGTTATTGAAGACTTTTCCCCCCTGGTAGTCATTGTGGCTGTCCATACTATCTCACAGAGCAAGTTTGCCTGTAGTCAAACTTGTGTGCATCTTCTTTCTGCTTCATACTATTATGCACAGTTTGTGGCCGGCAACACTGTTGCCGTCTATGAAACATCAGTTGTATTCATGTAAGCATGATGTGTGACATACATATGCGATTAGCTCTGCTGCTCATTGTGCAAACACATAAACTCTGTGCAGGCAATAGTTGAAGCCTACTTAGAGTTTATTGAATACCAAGGCTAGTGTACACTTAATGCAGGTAATAATCAATCCAGTCCAGTTTTTATTAAGTTTAAAATAGTCTTCTAAAGCTGAACATGGTTGCTCATTTCTTCTCATTTTCTCAGCTTGCATCATGGCTTCTACACACCTTATCAATGTATTGTTCCACTTGGAGACTTGCTTACAAAAAATGTCTTCTATGATAGCTATTCTAGAACAAGAAGGTTTGTATAAAGCTTATACATTTGTTCAGATCAAACTAAGAACTTTGAATATACATACTGCAGCCATGATCAGAATTAAATAGTGTATATGAGGAGATTGTAAGTTTCAAACATAAGTAGCTAAGATAATCCTTGGCCTACTTGCTGTTTTATCCTCCCAAGCAGTATGGCCCAACATTTTTGTACTTGTTAATAATAAATAAATGATTACGACTTCATCTAAAAGTTATGGTATATGTGAAGATAGGTAAAGCCTGCCAGCCTAGCCAGATAGAACTCTGTAGATAATTCTGTAATTTGTAAATATTAATGTAAGCCACAAGCTTGTTATCTTAAATGTGAAAAGACTGCATTGGACATTGAACTGCAAAAATGTAACAACAGTGCACTCTGCTGTAAGAAAGCTAAGTCAAGCATTTCATGACTGTCTTTGATGTCAAAATTCGTAGCCGATATGTCTGGATGAAGGAATTCTGCCTATTGTTTTGAAGCCAGAGTTAATGGCTAGAATTTGCATGTATAATTTATTTTATTGCTCTAGTTCCTGACCAGCTGCAAGATCAAAGGGGATATTAACCTCTAAGAGTCTGTTAGCCTGGGAACCAGAAAGAAATTATGTAATCTGAAATGAATCAGTGGTACTGTGTTATCAATTTAAGGAGAGAAAGAAGGAGAGCATTAGAGCATTTGTCTTGAGAACATCCAACATCAACAGCATTGCCTGTATCTATATGTAAGTAGGATCTTAGACGTTAGTGTTTCTCTTAGATATAACTAGGAAATAGGAAGATTAGAGTTGTTTCTTTTTCTATGATGTCACAACTTTTCTATGGTATTTTTTAAGTATTTCTCTGTGATTTCTGAACTTTTGACTAGCACTGTGTAGAAAGAAGTATTGTCTTGTGTTTTTATTATTTATTATTAAATATTTTTAAACCTTTCAACTGTGGCTGTTTTGTGTAGAGATAATTTAAGCTGTAAGAGAACATTGCATGTATATAGTGATACTGTACCAAGTCACTCCGAATAAGTCTTGACTGTTGGTTGCAATAACCAGTTGGATAATAATATTGCACAGTAATAACTGGACACCCTTCATAAGGGTCTTTGAGTAACTGATAAATATTATCTGGGTGGTGGCAGTGATTTCTGCTGTATAGTCTGGGTAAAAGGGACACAGGTGCAGAACCTGTGTCAGCCTTCCACAGGAGAGTCTGTGTGGTTGTAGTTGTATAAATTCTTATTTCAAAGTGTGTGTATGTCAGCTACTTGGGCAGGGACATGAAGCAGTGGTTGGACAGAGAGGGTGCTGGAGGTTTTAGCTTGTCCACTAGGCTGAGATCTGGACCGTATAGCTGTGCCAGTGGGGAGTCTTATTGGGGACCTGGAGAGAAAAGGACAAATCAGCCCCAGACTAACTGTGATCTCTGTGTGCTCTTAAGGGAAACTGTACTTTACTGTGTGTGTGTATTTATTATCCTTTCCCTATATGGATGCCCCTCACTGGTGTTACTGTTGAGGATTGAGGCTCCTTGATTGCTGGGCCAGTGCATGGGCGTCACAGTATAAATAAGTTCATTTTAACTATACACATGGAAATGCATTTTTGGATTTTTTTTATTTAAAGCATTAAGTGCACCAAAAATGCTCTCATGCCAGCTAGTCATGAGACAGGTTTACATTGTTCTCAGTTTTATAGTATATTGGTAAGTATAGTGAAGGTTTGCTTCATTTGTCACCTGTAATTCTGTACTTTACAGTCATTACTTCATAATTAACTATGCGACCTAAGTGTGCTTGCAACATTCAACCTCATTATTAATTAATGTTGACACTGTTCTGACACTCTTCAAATAACAGTTCAAAAACATTAAGCCTGAAACTTTACCAATGAAATGTAGAAACCATTTACTATGTTATATCACTTCATGAATCATATTTTTGTGTTTATGCATCTTTGCCTTGATGTCATACTTCATAATGAATTTGAGATAACAAATGTGCATGAATTGGTTTAATAGTTGAAACAGAGAAATATTGTTTACTTTATGTCTTAGCAGCTTATAAATCCATGTCTGATCTTGTCCTTTGGCTGCTAAGCTCAGGGTTTGAGGTGTGAACTCTTATTACACTGTCATGCTTTAGTGACACTGGACTAAAATTATATCACATAATTGATTCTGCTTTGCTCTTGCAAAGGACATTTGTTTCTGAGAAAGCAATATTTTATTAGTTTGAGCATTCTTTCCCTGTCAGTGGGTGAAATAGACAACAAGCATTTTGTTTTTATCTATGAGCAATGCTTATTACTATAGAACGTTGTCTGGATTTAGAAAACAAACTTTGGGTTTGATGAGCCATTATGTCATATGTTTTGCTTTTTCATATTTTCTCTAAACTGATTAAAATGGAAATATTGCTACTACCACATGGTCTCACAGGCAATCCTTCATTTTGCAGTCTGCATGTAAATCTAATGGCTCTGCATACTGCAAGTCCAATTTAGCAATGTTAGCATTTCAAATACAATGATTTAACAAAGTCACAAAAGATAGCTAGCTCTGCCAGACAGATCATCAGGCTGAATCATCACATTACAAAGGTGACTGAATATTAGTTTAAAACAAATAGCCACTGATGAAGCCAATGTATTAATGGAATCTGTGCAACTCAGGTTCTAGACTGTTCTGCTATAAATATAACTCAAAAAGTTGTGCCTTGCACTATGATTACTTGTATTCTATTATGGCAGTACTGTTGCTGTAACCTTCTCATTACTGCACTGAGTCATTGTGCTGAACCATGGCTAGAAGTATGGATGGTACAGTGCATAGTGTGAATGGATCATGAAGTATGCTATAACAGGCAGCTAGGATAAAACAGTACTGTCTAAGGCCAATCAGCCAGTCATTTTCATAAGAGTGTTTGCTGGTGGAACAGCAGTTAGTAATCTGCTGCACCTTGTTTGGTTATCTGGATGAATTCTCTGTTGGATCTGTCGAGACGTTTATGTCTAGCCTATGCTTTTATCTGCTTTGCTGAGTGTTCCATTTTCATCCCACACCACAAAGGCATACAACAGGGGAAGGGGAATAGATTTAAATATTTTGGTACTTTTCTGTTAAATCCCTACCACGTGGTTTCGCTGCTAGATCGGCGTGTCTTGCCTTATTGCTCAGCGAACTGTACAGATCCTTTTTATGTAGTATTTATAAATGCACTGGCTACCGTTATGTGTGAATTAGTAACATATGTCTAGGTCATTCAGTGTTGACATATGCATGCTGTGTTGTTTCTCTTGACTTTGTCATTTACTGATTGTGTATATCATTTACCATCTGTCCTCCTTGCAAGGGGAGATGAAATGTCAAGATGGTGGCTGTAAGGTTTATTTTTTCCATCATTAAAAAAATAGCCACTGCAGTTACGCTTCTACGACGAAACTTCTGTAATTCACGCACTCCATGTCCTACTACTGCATTAAAGACCTCTGCCAAGGACCTTTCTGTTCTTCTTAACTGTTTGCATACCTTTCAAAGCGTGTCATTATGAGTGCATGTTCATGATTGTATTTTACATTGGAGTTTTAGAGATATATTGGGATATAACAATATATTTCTTTTGGCAGCATGCAACATTCTTCCATCAGTAGTGTGCATATTCAAAAGACAAGAGTATGTACAATTAAACCAGGTAGAGTTGTGTTGCAAACACCATACAAAAGTAAGTGATGCTTTTTAAATGTGGGTCACTTGACAAGCAGGTGAATAGCTGCAAAACCAAAAAAAGACACTGCTATCAGGTCAGACAACGTATACATAAATATAATACTGGTAGGCATGCACTCTGTTCAAAATGCACGTCTGTGTAAAATAAAGGCAAGACACGCCAATCTGGCAGCGAAAGTGCATGGTAGGGGTTTAACAGAAAAGTGAATAGCTGCAAAACCAAAAAAGAAAGTACTATCAGGTCACACAAAGTATATATAAATATAATACTGGTGTGCATGTACTCTGTTCAATATGCACGTCTCTGTAAAATAAAGGCAAGACACGCCAATCTGCAGTGAAATCGCATGGTTGGGGTTTAATGGAAAAGTAACAATATTTTATTGCTGTATCTGCCATGAGTAAACAAGTAAGTGCATGCATCCAGAGTTAGACTGGCATCCAATCAAGGATTCATTTTGGTGCCATGCTCCCTCTGTTTGCAGGGATAGCCTTTAGCAACACATAACCCTGAACTGATCAAAGTGGATATCAGACAATAATATTTTAAAACAAGACAATGCATGTTGTTTACACTCTAGAACATTTACTTCAATTCTTAAGCACTATATAAGCCTATATCATGCAGCTATTTAAGAGACTACTGCCACTATTAACGATGTAGCCCACTTAAGTGACTGTGACAAAGAAGGATGAAGCTTTGACTGCAATTCAGGTGTCCCATGTGGATTTAGTGGAAACACCCCTGTGGAGTAGGACTGAGTGGCTGTCTGAAAGAAACGGGGGGAAGGGGGACTCCTGGCAAGATCTGCCATTCATACTGAAAGCCATGAACTCTAGACATGCTGTAAAGAAGTCTGAGAACACAGCACAATTCACTGATGGATGAAGTTCTTTGTTGTCACAAACGTCTGGACATATTTTGGGAATGTGGATAGGGTATAATAAAACACACACACACACACACACACACACACACACACACACACACACACACACACACACAAAAAAACACAAACACACAAACACATATACTCTACTAATGTCAACCTGAACTTACATCTGTCTATCATCCGATGAAAGATTTCACCAGCTCTGGATCTGCCTAAATCAGTTAAGCTAGTGTGTGTGTGTGTGTGTGTGTGTGTGTGTGTGTGTGTGTGTGTGTGTGTGTGTGTGTGTGTGTGTGTGTGTGTGTGTGTGTGTGTGTGTGTATGTGTGTGTGTGGGGGGGTAGTCTTGGTTGATTGAGGAGATTCTCTGAAATACAGCAGATGGCAGACAATAGTAAGCAGAACAAGGAAGTTTAGAATAATAAAAAGCAATAGGCCACTGTGTGCCACATCACATTTGTATAAGAAAAATCAGAAAATTATATTACAAACATTACTCCTGCAGTATTTTTTCACATTTCTTCTATTGACTGCAAACTAATATGTGACTGCTGACACAAGGAAATCAATGGATTTTAACATAGTTAAAGCCATAGTTTAAACATAATGCTGTCTTCTGTTGCAGCTTGGAAGCCTACACACATGCAGTCACTGCAGTGGTGACGTTTGTAGTATTTCTTCCATGACTTATCTTCAGAATATCAGGTTTCTGTTCTTCTGCTTACTCTGCAGACTCCATTGAATTCTTTGAAATTCACTGGTAACTATTTTCAGCAGTGCCATTTTGTCTCACTGTGTACGGAGTGAGCTACCACAGATAACACTGATCTTGTTCTGTCAATATATTGAAGAAATTTGTTTTTTTAATTCCTTTTGCAGACTTGTAGTTCCTAGATTTGCACTAAATAAATCCTGGTTCTTCAGTATGACCAATTACAGCTGTTTCTACTTTATCTTATATTTTATATTTTATGCTCTCACATTGTTCCTGTACTGTTCAGTCATAACACCCTTACTGATTTGGTTGACTTCCTCTAAGCATTTATATAGCACTTATTTTATGTTCTGAAATTATAATGTAGAAGAAATATACAATTTGCTTCAGAGCTTTCTAAGCTTCAGTAGCAGAACTGTCAAAATAATATTGCCTGAAGTGGAATGTTTCTGCATTCATACCCAGACAACTAACAGTCTGATTTATGAATATGGCACAAAAGCAGAATATGCTATCTGATCTTTATTCTGTGGATTTCTAGCAGATTAGAAGTGTTTACGTAAATTAAGAACTGTTATATTTTTAATCGAAATATATTAGCTCCAACCTTGTACTAAGGCTACCGTAATACTCTTCAGAGCATAGCTCTGCTTTCTACTTCAGATTAGGGAATTTGCAGCAAAATTTTCACTAGTTTCTGAATTTGCTCTGACCTATCTGATCAGCAGAGAAAAGCTCAAGATCTGTCTGTTTCGACTTCCAGTGCCTAAATGATATTCGTGTTGCTCATGGATATTCTACTGCATGCTTTCTCACATTTGATTAGCTATAATCACTTCATTAGAACTAAACATGAAACCTTGAGGAAAGCTAATTTTGCCTTGGTATGGATATTAAGTCATGGTATCTGCATTCATGACAGATGACTGATATGGCCAGCCTTTCATTGTAGTTTGGTTGAGTATCTGCATGTCTTTCTTTCTTTTTCTCTTTTTAGAGTACATTTTTACACTTAGAAAACTTTTTTGTGACCCTGGATAAAATATACAAAACCTTTAACTTTTCCTGCAAAAGATCATTGTCCTTCTTATGATAGGTTCTATTAAACAATCAATAATATCCATTTGCTTGCCTGGTCCATACTGAACTGTAAGTCGAATATCTTTTGATTCAGGAACATCCTTTGTAATCTATGCAATGTTTTGTGAAGTTATTTTGTTAATATGCTCTGCAGTGGTTTATGACCTATGTCAACCAATGGTGATTTTCATAAACATATTGCACTATTTCCTAAAGCTGAGCATATCCATTTAGAAAATCTATAAATACTCTTAATCTACATGCCACCGGTCCACCCTCTTGCATCAGTATTACAACATGACCAAACAAATAAACTACTTTGCATTCACTTACAAAAAATGCTTTAGATATATAAAGATATTTTAATACATGCATGTGTCACAAATATCTTCAACAACTCAAAGATTGGTGTATCTTTCCCCAAACCTCTTTGGCAACTCAAAAATTCATTCCTGTTCTTGTGACTAGTTCAAAGTGCCATCTTGGTCTTAAATCTTTCTTATATACATGGTTACCTCTGACACGTTAGCTATGAGTATGGGTAAACAATGGACCACTCCCAGGAATCACATAAGGGATTTGTTTTCCTCCAGATTTGGCATAAGCCCCTTGGCTCTCATTTCAACAGCATTTGGATTCAGACTCACAGGCATAAATGAATGCTCTATCTATTTCAAAATAGCCACACATATCTAACACATAGTATTTTCAGCTTCAAATTGTACATTCTCGGCCCATTTAACACCCTGACTAATTCATAGGTTCATAGGTTCATCGGTGTGTACTATGCTAATGGCCCTGGAGCCTTTACAAGCCTAGCCCATAAAATTACCCTGGCATTGTGCCACCCGATCTTACTTCCCAGTGCCTCGGTCGAGTAAAGCCACTGGAGTGATCCCTTGGGTGAATTTTCTATTTCCCATCTACTCATCAAGATTTCTCATGAAGAGGGCCAGTGAGGTGCTAAGCTTGATGTGTATGGGAAGTCTGTTGCATAGCATGGGCAGTCTCTGGCTTATGAACCTGTCCCTCCAGCATGTTCTGTTGATTGTGGTAATGAGGTTGAGGTCTCTGGAGCATGTGGTGCAGAGGGATTGGGATTTCTTTATATGTAGCATTTCTAACAGAGCTGGGTCAGACATGGCTTTGTAAGTCAAGCAGAGCTCGCCTCAAAATAGGCGATATGAGACAGAGAATAGTTGAAATTTTTTGTCAGTCCATAGAGAACAAATTTTTAAAGCCTAGGATTCTCTTTGTGAGGTACTTTTGTGGTCTCTTCAGTTGTTGCAGGTGTTTACTGAGGTACATGCCAAATAGAGCATTGTACTCAATGATTGGCCTAATGAGGGAAGAGTAGAGGAAGACAATGACCTCTTTCTTCCTGGATGCAAAACCATTAGTAATGACATGTTTCACATAGAAGGACTTTCTGACCACAGTGGCAATGTGGTGGTCAAAAGAGAGGTTGCTATCAACCTGTGTTCCCAGATCTCTTATAATGCCTTCTGTGTTCAGTGGGCTACCATTGATGTGGTAATTCATGGGAACCTGTTTTTTTCCCAAAGGGGATGACGATACATTTTTTGGCAATGAGCTTAAGGCCATGGTTCTGACATCAGTCATTGGTCTCAGTGAGGCCTTTCTGTAGGAAGTCATCATCACTTGGGGAGTTAATAATAGCTCCCAACTTGCAATTGTCTGCGAACTTTGTCAGCCAGAGTCCCTTCATGTCAGCCTGGACTTCCAAGAAGTGGATACTAAACAGGAGAAGACCCAGGACCGAACCATGTAGGACTCCCCTCATGACTGGTTGGCAGTCTGACTTTGAGTCAGCTACTTTCACAATGAGGGTTCTACCTGTGAACCAGTTTACAACTCATCTAGTTATATAGGGGTTTATGCATAGCTTAGTGAGTTTTTCTATGATTCCTGAGTTGGGAATGGTATCAAAGGCCTTGGCCAGATCAAGATAGGCTGTATGAACCACCTTGCCTTCATCCGCAGCTCTGGTGACTGACTCAAAGAAGTTGACCAAGTTGAGCAGGCATGATCTACCCTTCACAAAACCAAACTGTGTGGGATCCAGAGTTTGGAGATTCCCTATATTCTTGTTTATTAGGTCCATGATGATGCATTCCATAGTTTTGCATATTAAACACGTCAGGCTAATGGGGTGATAGTTCCCAGGGTCTGTAGTCACTCCTCCTTTGAGGTGAGCGATGACTTTAGCAGTGCGCCGTTTGGTAGGGACGAAGCCTGAGGTGAGGCTGTGATTGAACAGGGCACACAGGTGAGGTGCCAGTTCACTCTGTAGTTCAGGTAGAACACAGCCAGGGATATTGTCAGGTCCCATAGAAACTGTATTCTTGACCTTGGATAGTGCTGTTTTAACTTGTGTAGCAGGAATACTGGGTGCCTGGTAATCGACTGGTATTGTGACTGGTCCATTGGGGGGGAGTTGGCACTGAATCTGTCGGCCAGTATATTGGCAATATCTGTTGGCTTCATATAGGAGGTACTATTGTGCAGTAGCTCTGAGCATATGTGAATACTGCCATGGAGATTCTTTACATAACTATAGAAGGCCTTGTGGTTGTCTTTACTATCTGTTGCAATTCTGTTTTCATAACTAGCTTTAGAGGATTTGATGAGGGATCTCAACTTTTTGTTGAGGCTGATAAGGGAGTTTTTTCTAGTCTTGGGACTTCACCTTATACCACATCAGTTTCTGCCTTCTGTTGTAGATTTTGTTTATGGCAGGGGACCATCAGATTGGCTTCCTTTTTCTGGAGGAGAGCATCTTGGTTCTATTGGGTATGGCAAGATCCATGCATTTGTGTACATGTTTGTACAGTGTATTGGTATATGAGTTGGCAGTCATTCAACTATTCTCCATTAGCATGGGTACCGTGAAGTTAGCCACCTCTGTTTTTCTAGCCAAAAGTAAGCTTTGGAGAAGTTTTTCATGGTGGTTACCTTTGTGGGGGGTGGGATGGATGTGGATTTTCAATGTTATTAGTTTGTGGTCAGATCTAATCAGGGAGGAGTTGACTATTGGTGTAGAGCAACAATTGCCCATTTTAGTAATGACCAAGTCAAGGATGTTGCTACCTCTAGTGGGGGGTAAGAATGAGCTGGTCCAAGGCATTGGAATTAATGAACTCTGGAAATGATGATCAAGTGCATTGGTACATGAGTAGTTTTCCCAGTTAATGGAGGGGTAGGTGAAGTTGCCTAGTATGAGAGTGCTAGGTTGGACCCTAATATTCTCCAGGGTGCTTAGGAATGTGGAGTGTGAGTCCTGGGACATGGTTGGGGACCAATAGCAGGCTACAACCTGAATCACTGTCTTACCCAATGTTAGCTGCACCTCAAGTATCTCAGATGCGTTATGTTGGGCTACCAGTCTGGAGGTGTGTGCATCCTTTATGAATATGGAAACATCACCAACTTTGGAGCTTCGGTCCAAGTTCTGGGGCTGAAAGGTGTAGAATGAGTTATTAGCCTGGTAGTGCAGGGGTGCTTTCTGCTGCCTTGAACCAGGTCTCTGTTATGACACAAATGTCGATGTTCTCCATTTTAAGAAGTGCTTCGAGTAAGTGTATTTTGAGATTTAGACTTCTAGCATTGAGCAGCATGACCTCAGATTGCATTTGTTTGTATCTGTTACGGTGGCAATTTTGTCAAATCATCTTTCTGTTTTGCTTATCAGGGGATCATCAAGGCATCCTATAATTCTTGTCTCATATCAGTAAAATAAGCAGGGAAATTTGAGAATTATGTCCTTCCTCATTAACATACTGAATGCAAACAGGTTGGCTATGACTTCACCCAGCACAACTTGCCAGAAACCCTTGTTACCATTTAATACAGGCAGGTATTCAGCACAGTCTAATGCTGGTGCAACCTTTTCAAGTCTTGCCAACAGACTAAACTCTTTCTGAATCACTTTATGCAGATTTTAGAGAATGTAAGCATATTCTAAGTTCACGTTGCTTTAGAAATGAGGTTTGGAAACAAACTAATTTGTCCAGAGACACTTGCGAGATTTGGGTCAGGGAAGGGGTTGTGGGAGAGGTGGGTGGACAGAGGAGTTGTGAATTAAATGGTAGTGTGACAAAAGGAAATACTGCCAGCCCAGCTAGCTGGAATTTGTAAATAATTATATGCCATTGGTGAATATCAAAATGACTTATACAGGATGATTGTGTTACAAATGTAATAGAACTGTATGTCATGTGTATGTCAAGCCATTTGTACAGATGCATGTGTTGAAAAGGGTATTTGCAGTATGCTGTTTGAAATGTACCCACAGTGTGCTCTACTGGAAGAGAACAAAAATGTATATGTACTATTGCAACTGTTTAAATGTATATATTTTAACAGTGGAAACAGGAATGCATGAGGTTAACTTTAGAAAAATAACTGAAATTAAATTACTTTATGATTAGGGCATAAAAGATGGCCCTAGAGTCAGCAAGCTCTACACAGAGTGCATGAATAATGCAAGAACTGCTGCACGCAATATGGCCGGCAATGTGCATGAGCGCTCCTACACTATTCCTGCATGGACACCACTGCTATATGCTAATTACATCATATGTTGATTAAAACCATGCAAATGAGATGAAACATCTATCCAGGAAGCAGGCAAGTGCCTGTGTAGGAAAAGTGTAACCTGCAGAAATGTATTCAGTTACTAACTAAATATATTTCTGCAAATTACAAAACAGAGGCGTAACAGCTCAAAAGAAAGCATGTATTACATTTAGTAGGCATGCCAATGGCCATTGTCATGGAAAATAGCTTAAATTTTATTAAATAAAACTTTTATTTTTTTTTTGGTTAATCTCAAATGTGTAAGCATAGGGCAGTGGCACACACACGGCCAAAAATAAAAAAAAAAATGTGAAAGAGCAATTTTCAAGAAAATCTGCATTTCTCCATTACAGTCAATGGCATGCAGAATGAAAACAATACCAGGGAACAGTGGTTACTAAGGGGAAAGACACAGTGTGAGTGCAGTAACTATGGAGTAAGGCTGCAGGGTATGCAAATGAGGGGAATTTTACTGAATCACAAATTTCTTCTGTCAGACTGCACCTAACTGTGTATGTGCTCTAATACGGCCGTATATGCATGAGAAGTAAATGACACCAAAATGTTTTGTGTCATGCTTACTGTAAGCACATTGGAGCTCTATTGCCCGGGTTTGTGCATAGCTAAGCATAGCTAAGTGGGGGGGGGGGGGTGGAGTGTTCTACTTAGCTTAGCTGTGCTTAACTAAGTATGTTTGTGGCCAGGCAGGCCATTTTGCACTAGGACTTAAACAAACCAGGAAAAAGCAAAGGAAATGGCAGCACTGTCTATATGTAAGCAAGGGGGCTGTGTCTGAGGCTGTATAGCCTTGTTTACCTTGCCTAAATGGGTGTGCATGGTACGCACTGGGATTTAAACCACAAAAATAAAAAAGTACAGGAAATGTCAAGTGGAACAAAAAAATGGAAATAGCAGAATAGAGGCACTCAAATACAAGTAATAGAGCTGGCAGGTGGAATGTATCATACTCAGCCAATCATACAGGCAGCATCTGTAGCACACCACTATAAACCATGCAAACACCTTTTTGTCTGTTTTTTCAAACAAAATTTATACCAGCAGTATACACAGACAGGGAAATGTTACCTGACATAACTAACAAAATGTTAGGGGCTGCTGTTGCTCTCATACATCAGTATGTGCAAGAGGCTGAGGGTGGTGAAGAGGACAATGCTGACAACTGCCACAGACTTAAGAGAAGAAGGAGAAGAGTGCTCAGGCCCAGGGTAACCTACCAGGGTCTACATGATCTGGAGATAGTTGAGTGCTGCAGGGTGGACAGGCAAATACTGCAGCAAATTCTGGAGCTGTGCCAGCCTCACCTCAAATCCAGAACAAACAGAGGGGAACCCATCCCAGTGGATACCAAGGTATGTGTAGCTCTAAGAATACTAGCTACAGGTACTTTCCAAAGAGCAACAGGGGATATCATGGGGGTCTCACAGGCATCTGCATCCAGGATTCTCCACCATTTCCTGAATACCATGCAAACACATGCAGCGGAGCACATTAAATCCCCAACCACCCGTGAAGAGCTGACTGGCAATATGAGCCTCTTCCACCATGTAGCAAACTACCCAGAGGTACTAGGTGCCATAGGCTGCACCCACATGCACATCAAAGCACCACCTGGAGTCCAGTGTAGGGTCTACATAAACTGCAAGGGGTTCCACTCCATCAACTGCTAGGTCATGTGTGATGCCCAGGGCATTATCATGAATGTGTGTGCAGGCTACCCTGGAAGCTATCATGATTCCCACATCTGACATTCCTCACAGCTGTATCAGTGGTTTGTCAGAGGGGACATCCCATATGCCATTTAGTGGGTGATGCTGGCTATGCACTGGAGCCATGGATAATGACACCCATCAGAAATGCACACACACACCCATACAAGAATGCCATAATGAGGCACATGTACACACCAGGATCATTATTGAGTGTGGTTTGGGATGCTCAAGTCATGGTTTCGCTGCCATGACATATCCAGTGGAGCCTTGCAGTACTCTCCAGCCACATGTGCACACATGGTCATAATATTTGCCATGCTACACAATGTGATCCTGCGGAAACAGCTGCAGCAGGAACAAAATGGGGAAAAGCCACACAGCCCTCCATTATTGCCAAGGCCTCCACAGGAACAGAGTGACTCAGAGGAGGAACATCCTGAAGCTTCCCCTGTAGGCAGATGCAGGTGTGCCCAGTATGCCCTGGCCTTGGCAAAGAGGCAACACATAGCACATACACTGACACTGTATGGCCCCAGGGACTGATCTCTCTCTCTCTGACTCGCACATACAGTAAAATGGATGTCAAACATCACACCACCTATACCTGACCATGTATAAGCAGTGTATTGTGTGCATCCAACATAGTTAGCCCTCAAGCACCACCCTCTCAACAGCTGCAGACATAAGGTAAGCCAATCTCTGCAACAAATTAAAATAATGGGGTGGACTTTTCTGATAGCGTATCTATGGTATTGATCAAGCATGTAATGGAATAGGATGGCTAACTGGGATAGCAGCAGACAACTGACAGCCCTGTGGGACAGCAGGATGTGTATCCCCAGTACTGCCCTACCAACACCATGTAGTAATACCCTACAAATACCACTGCAGTATATGTGGTGAGCCAAATAACTGGGTGTCATAGGTCACATGCATGGATGTCAAAGTGGGGGTTCCATACCCACCACCATCCCCACACAGCAGATCAGCTGTAGACAATCATACAGAAATGCCTGTCAAAGCCCTCACATGGTGACAACCATGAAATCCCCACCCACAGACTTTTACACAGTGATATCACAGCAGGTCTGGCAGTTGCAGTATGGCTTTGAAAGCTAATAAGTCTGAAACTACAAATGTCTATGCCAGAACAATCTGACCTGTGGTTGATACTATTATGCCTGTAGTCTGAAAGACAGGGCACACCACCATGCTACATGGGACCAACTTGTTAGGCAAATATCAGCACAGGCTGTGTAGATGTGTAACGTATACAGTCATGTCACCCCCCATAGTCCCATAGAAATACATTAACATGTTCTTAGACTTAAGCAGCATCTAGCTGTCACCCAGACTTATGGTGCAATTGTAACAGAAAGCAATTGTCAGTAACACCCACAGTCAACTTAATGGTGCCATCCCAGGGGTGTCTCCTCCCTGCAGCCAGGGAACATATGATCATCAGAATGCACTGCCCTGCTACAGATGACATGCATCTGTCACACCTGGCCAACAGACCACTTGCAAATGCCTATGCCTCATCCACAGTGCCCTTTAGGGAGTGTCATGAGGTCCACAACACCAATATAACACAGTCCGCAAAATGCAAAGAAAGGCCATGCTGACAACCGCTAGGAGCAAACTTGCCAGGCTCAGGTAGCCAGAAATTGGGGCAAAGCCATGAATACTGGGGTGATGAAGGTCCAAAGAGAAGGTCACCTGTGGAATACTGCTCTAATAATGTTATAAAGTTAATGGAATGACTTGTAGTGGCATGGAATGTCTATTAGGTACGGAGTCTGAAACTGAAATGTCAACTGTTTGTAATATCTGACTTCAATGCTGAGTGACTTGCAAAACACTTTTGCTGGAAAACCACACTTGTTTGGGTAACCGACAAGATATATGAGTCATGGATGAGGACATTCTGTGATACTCTGTACATTTGACAGGTAGGGCTAGGAGTTCAAAAATGAGAATGCACCCACTGCAGGCATACCTAACCCTGGAAGATGGTGACATGTCTGTATCCACAGAACCCTGGGCCACAGACATGGGAAGTAATACACCCCTCCCTGCTCACTCATCCTATGCAGCACTCTGACCCCAACATGTGGCCATCCAACCAAAATGAGGTGAGCCATGCATATATGTGTGTGACAATCACACACCTCCAGATTGGTCAAACAGTCTGACACACACAAGACTCTCCAAGTGCAGTCAACCATTGAGGATAGCCCAATCCAAAGTACTGGTGGCTATAGACAAACATATCTCCCCAGGACATCCCCCACATATCTTATCCCCTACAAATATATCTGGAGTCTGACTGTCACCCTGATCCTGTCTGATTTATATTACCCAACTGTGGATTGGAAATCAGACCAGGCCAGAGCATAAAAACACAGAGATGCCACCATTGTAATATATCACCAAGGTGCTGGACCATTTCCACAGCATCAGCAGTCAATTTCTTGTAGGCACACCACTCAACAGGCTGGATAGTGATAGAATGTATAGCATTTGGCCCATAAACCTTGTGAGTGCATTATCCATCCTGTATTCCTCTGGTAAATCATTGTGATGACCTGATGAGGTATGTCACCAGGTACTAAAGTGTCAAATGGCATATATGACAGATGACTGCTAAAACCATCCCTGTAACCCTTGCAACCCATACATTACTGAGGAAATTGTCACAATCATTATATAGTGCATTGTACCCACATTCTGATAGGCTATGTCCAGATATCCTGCACCAATAGGTCGACGGGTATGGCTGTAGCACAAAACAATCAGGACTGGAGTACAACAATTCCCGGAATGGAGTCCCAAATGTACTATAGAAGGACACACTGAGCATGTTCATACACTTAGAGAAATGTCAGTAGGCTCTAGGAATGAACAGGCCTCCCCCTCCCAGTGCACTTTCCATTGCCCCACCTTAGCAGTCCTGAAGATGTCTATCACCACAGAAGTCACTTTTGTTAGGCCCATCCCCATAAGCTCTGTGGTGTGTGCGCTAAATACATAACAAGATAGTATTAATCACTAGTTAGGTAGGAGTTCAAATCTCAGTCCTGGCAAATGTAAATGTGTGTGTGTGTGAGTGTGTGTGTGTGTGTGTGTGTGTGTGTGTGTGTGTGTGTGTGTGTGTGTGTGTGTGTGTGTGTGTGTGTGTGTGTGTGTATGTGTTCACAGCTGAAAGCTTTTGGGTCCATTCAAATCCAGTACACCTCCCCATTCCCCACTTTAGCAGTCCTGCAGATATCAGTCATTTTATAAGTGCCTTCTGTCAGATCGCAGCCCCATAAGCTCTGTGGTGCATGTGATAACTACATAGCAAGATAGTACAAATAATTAGATAGGTAGGATTTCTAATCTCAGTCTTGGCAAATGCAAACATGTGTGTGTGTGTGTGTGTGTGTGTGTGTGTGTGTTCACAATTAAAAGTTTTTGGGTTCATTCAAACCCAGTACACCTCCCCTTTCCCCACTTTAGCAGTCCTGTAGATATCAGTCATCTTAGAAGTGTCTGCTGTCAGGCTTCAGCTTCATAAGCTCTGTGGTGAGTGGGATAACCACAGAACACAATACTACAAATAACTAGCTAGGTAAGAGTTCTAATCACAGTCCTGGCAAATTTAGAAATGTGTGTGTGTGTGTGTGTGTGTGTGTGTGTGTGTGTGTGTGTGTGTGTGTGTGTGTGTGTGTGTGTGTGTGTGACAGTTGTGTGTGAGGGAGTTGTCTGTTTGTTTATAGTTGAAACAGTTTTATGCCATTTCAACCCACAACACTTCACAGTACCCCACCTTATCAGTCCAGATGATGCCAGTGCCTTATCAGCAACCTTGGCCAGCTGTCAGCCCTGTAAGCTCAGTAGTGTGTCTGAGAAATGCTTAACACTATAGTACAAATGACTAGTTTGGCAGGGATTCTACTCTTCCGGCAAATGTGTGTGTGGGTATGTATGCTTGTAAGTAGAAGTATTTTGATATGTTTCCCACCCACTGCCCTACTTTATCAGTCCTGCCAATGTCATTCCCCATATCAGCACATTTGGCTAACTCACAGCCCAGTAAGCTCTGTAGCATGTGTGGTAACTGTGTAACACTATGATACAAATCACTAGTTAGGTAGGGGTTCTCATCTCACGTCTTGCAAGTGTGTATGCGTGTCTATTTGTAGGACAAATGATTTTGATAGGTTAAACACCCACTGCACTACTTTATCTCAACTGCTGATGCCATTCCCTTTATAGGTTCATAAGCAGGTAATGACCCAGGAGGCTTAACAAGCCTAGCACATAGAAGGGCCCTGCCATTGTGCCACCCAATGTTATGTCCCAGTGCCTGTATCAAGTCTAGCCACTGCAGTGATCCTTGGGTTGAACTATTAACCATGCACTCATCAAGATTTCTCTAGAACAGGGTCAGCTAGTTGCTTTGCATGACCTGTAAAGGAAGTGTATTCCAGGGCATGTGCAGTCTCTTGGTGAGGGACCTGTCCCACAAGGCATGTTGTGGTGATTGTGGTACTGAGGTAGAGGTCTCTACATTGTGTAGTGTAGATGGATTTATATGTAGCATTTCTAAACCAGCTGGGTCAGACATGGTTCTGTAATGCACAGGTAGCTGCTAATTAGGTGATATGACACAGAGTATAGCTTGGGTCTGCTGAGTCTGTTTAGGATGTGTGTTTAATGCTTAGGTACCCCTTTGTGAGGTGCTCTTGTGTCATCCCAGCTGTAGAAGGTGTCTAGTGAGGTACATGGCAAATGGGCCATTATATTTGAGGAGTGGTCTAATGAGGGAAGAGTATACAGAGATCATTACCTCTGTCTTCCTGGATGCAAAACCCTTGGTAATGCAATGTGCCATATAGAAGGACGTCCTGACCACAGTGGCAATGTGGTGATTGAAGGAGAAGTTGCTACCAAGCTGTGTCCCCAGATCTATTATAATGCATACAGTGTTAATTGGGCTCCCATCGGTGTGGTGCTTACTGGGAACTGAGTGTTTTACCAAGAGGGATGAGATGCATATTGTGGTGTCAAGCTTCTGGCCATGATTTCCACACCACTCAGTGGTCTCATTGAGGTCTTTCTGTGGGACATGTGCATCACTTTTGGAGTTAATGATAGCTCCCAGCTTTCAGTTCTTTGTAAACTTGGTCAGCCAGAGTACCTCTGTGTTTGGCTGGACTCCTGAGAAGTAGATGCTGGACAGGACACTACCCAGTACTGCTCCATGTAGGACTCCACCTGTGACTGCTTGCCAGTCTGACCTGGAGTTTGCCACTGTCATACTTGTGTGTTCTGTGAACCAATTTGCAAAACAAACAATGATATATGGGTTAATGCCTAGTTTGTGGGGTTTATCAATAATCCCTCACTGACTGATGTAGGCTTTATGCAGTGTCTTACTGTCATACACAGCCCTGGTGACTCAGTGAAAGACATCAACCAGGTTGAGCAGGCATGATCTGTCATTCACAAAGCCAAACAGTGTGGGTCCATAGTTAAGAGATCACCTACATTGTGGTCAATCAGATCTCTGATGATGCCGACCATACCCCTACATAGTAGATGTGTTAGGCTAAGGGGACAATAATCCACAGGGTCTGTAGATGCTACCCCTTTATGGAGAGGGATGACTGTAGCAGTGTGCCATGTTTGAGGGACAAAGTCTGAGGTGACGCTGTGACTGACCAGGGCATACAGATTTGGTCCAAGGTCACTTTGTATGTCATGTAGAACACAGCCATGGATATGTTGGTGTCCCGTGGAAGCTCTATTCTTGCCTGTGGACAATGCAGGTCTAACTTGGCCTGCAGTACTGCTGGGTGCCTTGTCATTCATCTGCCATTGTGATTGTACACTTGTGGGGAGAGAGAGGGGTAAAGCTGGCACTGAATGTGTTGCCAAGACTGTGGCCAATATCTGTCATTTCAGGATAGGATTTAGCATTGTGCAGTAGTGCAGTAACTCACAGCACTTGTGTTTAATGCTGTGGAGGTTGTTGATGTAACTATCAAAGGCTTTTGTGATTGTCGTCAGTGTCTTTTGCATTTCTGCCCTCATAGATGCTTGTAGGGGATTATGTGAGGGATCCCAAGTTGTGGGTATCTATATATGTATGTATATATATATATATATATATATATATATATATATATATATATATATATATATATATATATGTAGATACCAATTCTTCCTAATTGCACAGTGTCTCTTCCCTATTGTAAACTGGCTGTAAAGTAGGGTATGTTTGAGAAAACTTCCTAAAGTCATCTATCTCAGATGGCTTGCTGGTAAATTGCTATGACTGTGGTGTGCAGGGTGCTGGGTTCAAGACCTGCAAGGGCTTTTTATTTTGTTGCTAGGCAGAACAAGGACTGTTGGATACAGAGGGATTAACACAGTTTTGAGCAGCTTTAAACATGTTTGTGTGGGTTTGCACAATGGCAAGTGGTGCTAACATAGAGTTAAACGAATAGGCACTTACACCATGTAGGCTTTGGTTACCAGTGCTCAAATCTGCTTAGCATTTACATTTAAGCAATGCTGAAACCTGATAAGCATAGTTCAGCCCTGGTAACCATTGATCACATTCCAGTCAGATAAAATAGCAGGGTAATGACACATTTAATAAGTGTATTTAATTTCCTGTACATAACATGTTTCTATGTCCTGTCATTACAGTAGCAAGTGGTGTGACTATACTGTATGGGACATTTGGGCACACATGGGTAGTACAACAATCTTTTTATTTGTTTTATACATGGATAGTATCACAGGTTATATGCCATCACATTTGCATGTTACACCAGCTACAGTGCACTGGCTGACAAAAATTGTTTAACACATATTGTATTATTAAGTTAGTACTTTTAACAGTGTTTTCCAAGTAAAAGTAGATTGCAGATTGTAGTACTTGAACCATTCACCCCTGCATGAAAAGCTGGGACTCTGAGTACTATCTTGTTCTTGGTGTTTGAGCTGTATGTTTCTATGCATCTCCTATTGGATATTGATGTGATAGTATGATATTAGCTGTAGACTACTATGGTTTTTGGACATGTCATTGAGGACTGCTGTCATGTAGTAATGGCAATCCTTTCAGTTTCAGACTTCTATCCTTCAAAACATTAATCCCAATTCATAACCTTTTGGTTATCTACTTTCTCTCTGTCCTCTGTACAGATGTGCAGATGTTGGGTATTGCTAAGTCCATATAAATATGTAGGTGCACACATAGTATTGTGCTATGGGCCTGGACACTGCTGCTAGTTCCAACATATGGGACATTTCTTAATGTGGGCCTTGCTCCTTTTCCTTGCCTGTGTGAGGGACAATACAGAGGTGGTGGGCTACAGATTCACATACAATAGGTGATAATACATCACAGGACAGGACATGTGTAGGCAGCCCAACAACATGGGGGACATATCCCCAGAATTGTGAACAGATTCTATGTCATCAGTGCTGATGTACACATGGCGGATTGATAGATTGACAGGGTTCCTTATTGCACAGTCACTTCATGACTGAAAGTGATATGTTTCTGACATACCTCTCCACTGGCACACTGTCCACAGACTGGCCACATGTTTTTCTGTTATGTTTTGCCTGTTCCCGAGACAGTCAGTGTCCTTGGTAAATCAGCCGTGGACTCTGGGGAATGCTGTCAGCAAATACTCGTGTCTATTGGTATTACTGACTTCATATTCCTCATAAAGGATATGTTACAACAAACCTAGTAACATCTGCAACTGTCTCAGTTTATGACAGCAATATGTTCAATATACCCCTGTGTTTGTGCCTCTGTCCCCAAATGATGACAGGCTTTGTCCAGATGTCAATAAGGCTCAGATGTATTTAGTATCATTATTTCTTGCCTTCATTCCTGCTACCATCCCAGTGATGTAGTAGACCCACAGACATGTCAGGGAAGAGGCCATAGATGTGAGTCCTGAGCCTGTACATTCTGAGATGAACTGTACATGTGAGAAGCCTGTGTATGTCTGCCCATTGTTAACAGATTAACTCACACCATTGAGAAGAAAAAAGCCTTTATGTAACATGCAAAGCTTTCAGGTTATACACCCTTCCTCAATGCTTAATTAAGCAGGAGGGGCAGGCTGACCCTCTAAATTCACTATGCGGCCCTCAAGCTGGTGTAGCAGATCTCCCAATTCTTTGCTGAGTTCCCTACACACCAGACCCTGGACCTGGTTTCGGGTGACAAGCTCCTGTCTGTGCCTGCACCTGTGGGGGGATGAACTCCATCCCATGAGGCAGATCCACCCAAAGGTGGTGCAGGAGTAGCAGATGAGGAGGTCCCGGGGTGGGTCCCAAATGTGCTGAGGCTCAGTGCCATGCTGGAATTGGCCTTCCAGACATGCTATGGTGTTGCAGTTTTTGAACATGTTGGTTAGTCATCAAAAACACATTCCATAATACTTATAAAGGCATGCATGAGTACTCCATTAACCCAAAACAACAGATTTGGAACATTTGCATAGCAAACAGAACACATGCATATATGGAACCACAGTGGGCATTACATCGGCATGCAGGTTACATTTATAGCAACAGACCACCAATGATAGTATTTAAACAGGGAACATTAATTTGAAAACATTTCAATCTTTGTAGAAGAATAGAGCACATGTCCCAATGGTAGGTTTGGTGGAAAACATACCCATTCATTTATGTGTTTAGATTACTGAAGAAGATAAGTTGGGGGAGAGAGAGAGAGAGAGAGATGTCAATTAACAAATGTAGATTCTTGCAATGCTTACAGCTTTAATGATCATTGCTCTAATCATTACTCTACAGGTATTATTACAACAACCTATTGCCTTGGGGTTGGGCAATGGTATGTTTGTACACAACCTATAATTACAGCCTTCTTATAGCTACTTTATACCATTTCTTACCTGGCAGACCTGTGGAGGCAATTTCTGTTAACACTACCTGACTGTTTCTACCCAAATTCACATAGTCAGGGTTACATATGTGCACTCATAGTGTGTGTGTGTGTGTGTGTGTGTGTGTGTGTGTGTGTGTGTGTGTGTGTGTGTGTGTGTGTGTGTGTGTGTGTGCGCGCTACTGCCATACTCTGCCTTGATTTCTATCTGTCACCCTGGTTGTTGGCAGCAGGGACCTGTGACAGCATGACGCTTTTGAACATTTCTTGGGGGAGTCCACTTGGTGTATGTACTTATCTTGCTGTTATTTGCAGCCTTGGAGTTGGACCATGGGTACTGGACACAGTAGAACTATAGCTTTCTTATAGCTACTTTATACCTTTTCTTACCTGGTAGAACTGTGGAGGAAATTTCTGTTAATACTACCTGACTGTTTCTACACATATTTACAAAATCATAGGAGAAATTATGCATACAGCTTACTATCACTCCTAGGATTCAAACCGTGCCTCTTTGTGCATAACATACAACAAAAGGTTTTATGTTTCATCAGAACAAGCTATTGAGAAACTGCTGTTTCTTCCTTGAATGTTTTCTGTCTAATACTCTCTTGGTTGTACAATCTGACCTTGTAATTACAACATTCTTATACATACATTCCTATACATAACTTTTGACATAGCACAATGTGGTAAACAGTGGTTAACACAACTTTACTATTCAGGTATCAGATCTTAGTGCATGAACATTTCATATCAGTTAATCTCGTGTATTACAAAGGCACTAACTTTGTCAGATGAGACTTGATTGTTTAATGCTTTCAGAGCTATAGTTGCTATGCATAACCTGTACACATTTCATTTCATACAATACCAAAGTAAACACAACCAGTCCAGGGCTTTGAATTTTATTGACAGGTAGTTACAGTTTTATTTATATATAATCTATACGAGACTATTACAGTAATATTATCTGGTTTATTCAGTACAAACCATTTTTTTTAATACCGCAAGGTGACATTCTACTCCTTTATATTTATTTGGTATGAATACTACAAGCTAGATTGTTGCTCACCAGCTTTGCAATGCAGCCTTAGCAGCCTGCTTGTATGGGCTTCTGCTCAGCTGAATATGTAAAGAAGATAGAGAAACATTTATGCATACATGTCCATCACATACACAGGCTGTACTTTGGTAAACACTTATTGATATTAATACTTACACATGCCTGAGACATCCTTCTGCCATGCATCTTGGACACACTGGTCCAAGAGCTCCCTCTTCCTTTGCTTCAAGTTGGCAAAGTGGTGCTGGATGTGCTCACCAGTCTGAGGGATGCCAGTGGCACTGGTGAGATCATGGGTGAGACTTTTCCAAGCATCTGCTTTGTATTGGGAGCCCTGGTACTGGTCCTGCAGCAGTCTCAGATCATGTTTTTTTACAAGGAGTCCAACCATGACCCTGGACTCCTGTATGCCCCAGCACTATGCCTGAAAGCACATACCCTGTCCAACACCAGCTATAGTGCCTACAGTGGGGAGCTACAACCGGTTATGACTGTATTTCCACCTATGAGGTTTAAATATGGCTGATTTCCCACCCTTTGCTGTGATTGGATGGTTTTGAATATGCTAAGCTAAGCACTGGGCAAACCCGCTTAGCTGGTATATGCATTGGTTAGATGGATAGATGCTATGAACTGCTTACCAGTGCACAAATCCACTTACCTATGCTAATTCTTGCTTAGAATTTGCATGTCAGTAATGCTTATACAGGATAAGAATATCTGAGCACAAGTTAGCATTGTTCAGCTTTCCTTCAGCATAGTGGGAGTTGATTCCTCAAAAATGACATATTATGATATGTATGGCTATCTTCCATAACATCCCCCTATGTGCTTTCATTACCATACATTATTTTGTGGCTATGCTGTATGGGACACTTGTGTTTCTATACATCTGTACTACACTGGCGCCTCACATTTGAACTTGCTACACTACTCTGATTAACAAATATATATATATATTATTCACTACTTACTGATAAAATATATTTTTGTGTTGTTTTAACAGATAAAATGAATGGACTGAATGGGAACTCAAACCATGAATGCCTGCTTGTTAAGTGAAAGCTGTAACCACTATGCTATTTCACTTTGCACTGTGTTGGCCATATATTTGTATTTAGCTCAATGGGATGTGTAAGCTAGGCTGAGCATAGTTGCACAATGCGCACTCCAGCTCAACTACACTTAAACTTTATTGTGGACAGAAAAAAAAATACATATGTGTTTTATTTTTATTTACTGTAGGAGTTTGCACATTGCTTTCTGCACCCTTATCTGTGTATTGCTCTTACAAAACTTAGAAAGTTGATAGACTAACAGGCTTTGATGTAACATGACTTTTCTGAAGGTATAATGTCTGGAACTCAAATGTCTCACATTTTCCACTTCACTGTTAATGCTTTTCTACTAATTTGCCAGATCACCATCATGTTCTGAACTGTGGACCAATAATTTGAGGCACAGATCTGCATACCTCTCAACTGTACAGATTTTCACAGAATGTCCAGAGTTTTCGATCATATTTTTGGCCTGTTCCTCTTTTTTCCTGGCGAATCACTGGGATGATCTCAGGATTGAAGTCACTAAATAATGACATGCATTTGAGTTTCAGACTTCAAATCTTTCAGAATGTTAAAACAAACCCTGTTACTCTCTAACAACTTTCTTTTAGTTTATAAGAGCAATATTTAAAATATGTACCTATTTGTCCCCCCATTTTGTTGAGCTTTGTCCAAATGTTTGGCATTAAGAGGTTGAGAGGTATGCAGATCTGGACATTCTGGGAAAATATGTACATTTGAGAGGTACAGTGTGCATTTGCACACATTTCCTGCTTTTGCTGTCTGCCGAAGTGCTGTACGGTGCTTAAGCAATACAGAGGGTGTGTCACAGAAGCTGTGGCACACCTCCTGTATTGCTTTCCTGTTTGCCAGTTTTATTTCAGTATCCGTGGACACTGAAATTATTTATTTTATGTTTCAGTGTCCACAGACACTAAAATACTGGCATAATATTAGAGATACATTCTAATATTATGCCAGTACAGCTTAGAAAGTGCCGTACGTTTCTGAGCGCAGGGGGCGTTTTCTGTCCATTGCCCTCATATATGGATTGTGTCTGTGTAGAGCATACAGCAGCACACCTTCATTAATAAGCAAGGCGCACTGCTGCTCTACACGGGCATAATCTGCTCCATGAAGGAGTAGTACTATTTCTGCATGGAGCTTAATGAATCCTGGGGGGTATCTTTCAGATTTCAATACAGCAAGAGACACAATGTCTGTACTAGAAAACCTTCTGTATTGTCTTTAGGGGGAAGTAATTGCTAGTCTTGAAAGCATGAATGAATGCAATTATTTTATGACTTCCAGCATCTGCCAGAGATCTGACATGAAGCTCTTCTCTGCATATTTTACAAGTAGAAGCTAAATTCTGCCAGCTTCATCAATGGTTGTTGGCCTGGGAACCAGCAGCTAGATGTCAATAAATTATGTCATTCTGCAAGTTATCCCAGCAGTAATATTTGAAATATTAATTTGGGAAGTCTCTTAATGAGGCAGAGCATTCTGTATTTTGCCTTGGACCTGACAACAACTAGAAGATCCAATTACCATATCTCACTTGCTCTGTTAGTAAGTTCTTAGATTATAGTAATTCTCTTAGATTCAGTCAGGAATATAGTGAAGTTTAGTTTAGAAATTTTTCTTTATGTATTTGAGGCTGTCCTGGAATGTTGTTTTAAGTATTTCCTGAGGTTTTGAACTCTGATGTTACTGTGGATATATAAAAGTCAGCTGTAGTTTCATTTATACATAAAGCAGAACAGCAGATAACAAAACTGAAAGCTGGTAAACTGAACAAGCTGGACAAGGATGTTAAGGACTATGCTAATGGTGTGGCCTAAACTAAACCTCCTGGTTCATACAAAAAATTTAAAGCCCCACGAGGGGAAAGTGACAAGCAATTATCACACCCTCCTGAAGTAACTGGCAATGATGAATGTAGGTTTGAAAAGACTGACAATGTGATTTTAAACTATGATGCTGTAGTTCCAGTACTCAGGAGAAGTGTAAGAATTAGGAACAAAAGCCATTACAATAATAAGCAGCAACCACAAGGTAGCTACCAACCACAGGTTTTTCAGGGGACCAGGCCAAAGAACAGGAAATGGAGAGCTTAGCATCTCCACTAGTACCTTCTGGTCACCATGTTAATGCTAATGACTCCTTCATTAATGTAAGCACTCCAACACCAGTGGGCTCTGTTCAAGAAGCAGGTACCTATACAGTGGTTTTTAACCACCAAAAAGACTTTTCAGTACACAATTATTCTACTTTATGTATAAATGAAACTACAGCTGATTTATTGTCTAAGGGAATGTCTTTTATACCTGGTTAGAGATTTAATGTTGTAGACACTATGTTATATCTGAAACCTTATTTAAGAAAGTTGAATTTGACCTTACTACATGGTACTACCTCCCAAACTAATGTCAGTGAAGGCATCATTTTTAAGATCAGGTCTACTTACAACCTCCCTTTGCACCCAAAATTAGCAATGTATGAAAAAGTTTGTGAACTAGATCTGTATAATCTAAATAAGAACAAATACAGGCCAGCTCAAACACTTCACAGCATGAACCAAAGTGAACATGATTGTTTATTGGAACTGCAAGAACATGACGTCAGGGTTATGGAACCTGACAAAATGGGAGGGGTTGTAATCATGGACTTTTCCACATACAGTGACAAAATGTTGGCTATGTTAGACACAGAAAATTACATGGAAGTGTCCCTTAATGAATTAAATGTAGCATATAGAAAATTCTACAGCCGACACACTGACATATTTCTAGAAAGAATTGACCTTTCCTTACATAATTATCTTAACATCATTATCCCAAGGATACCAGTGTTCTTTGGTATTCCCAAGATCCACAGGAGCCTCTCAGATCCACCTATGAGGCCCTTAGTGGATGGAAGACACTCCATTACCACTGCTTGTGCCCGATTTTTAGACCATGAGCTGAAGAAAACATTGCGTAATGAAAGCCAAATTTGTAAAGACTCCTGGGCTTTTTTAGAACAAGTGAACACAGCCAGGTATGATGCAAGTGACATCATGTTCACTATAGATTTAAATGACCTGTATATGGTCATCCCACAAGAAATTGTTCTTGACTGGGTGGGTGACCTACTGTTGTCATACAAAGTTAACCAGGAGAAAATTAACCTAATTTTGGAATTATTAGAAATTGTTTTAAGAAACAACTATTTCTCCTTTAATGGCAGGTAATTTTTGCAGACCATAGGAGTGGCAATGGGTTCAGCGTGTGGTGGGGCATTTACAAACATGGTAAGGGCATATTGGGAAAGAAATTATGTATTTCAGCCTCAGTACTATTCTAAGGTCAAACTGTATTATAGATATCAAGATGATATCAGCTTGATATGGAATGGGTCACTGGTTGATTTAGAAGAGTTTTTGAGATACTTTAACACCACCACTACATTCCTGCAATTCACTTGGGTGATTAACCTGGATCATATGAATGATGTTGATGTCCACTTATACAAAGACACACATAATGAAAAGTATGCTACTAGGATCCATAGGAAAGAGACCTACTCAAACTTGTTCCTGCATTACACTAGCTCCCACCCCAAACATCAAAACAGGTCAGTAGTTAAAGGGCAATTAGGTCGAGCAGCCCGTATGATCTCCAGAGAAGAAGATCTTCTTTTAGAATGCGACAACTTAAAAACTATGTTCTTGAGGAGGGTGTACCCAGCAGACTTGCTTAATGAACTTATGCAGGAAGTGATAGTTAAAAGAAGAGTAGGGCATTTTAAGCCCATAGTTGGGGAAAACACACTAGACAACAGCCCCTCTGAAGTTGAAGAGGGGAGACCTGAGTTGGAAAAAAGTACTTTTTGCAGATCTATGGTGCTTACATTCAACTCTGACTCATACCACTTGATGTCCATTTTTTATAGAACTGGGACATTTTAATGGATGACTTGAACATCAGGGCACAAATAGGAGAAAGACCTATAGTTAGATACAAAAGGGGCTCAAACTTAAAAGACCTTCTTAGGAAAGGTTCTTACTGCACTAGAACAGGACGTGTAGGGATCTACAAATGTGAGTTTTGTAACTGGTGCCACAAGGTGAAACCGGGCAGCAAATTTACAGTGAATGGTACAGACCATTATGTAAAAGGTAAATATAACTGTCACTCCAAGGCAGTGGTCTACATGGCCACATGTGAACAATAACTTGCATTTTATGTAGGCAAAACAGAAAAGAAATTTAATGCCAGAATTTATGAACAAAACTATGCCATACGAAAGAATAATATTAACAATGCATTAGCGAGGCATATTCAAGACAACACTGGCCATAATTTCACATTTATGTAATAGACCATGTAGATATCAGTGACAAAAATCCTTGGGGACTTCAGTTAGAGTTAAAGAAGTTAAGGTGGCAAATCTTATTACAGGCAGATAGATGGCCAGGGATAAATGGCAGGATGTCCATCTCTCCTGTACTGAAATTAAAAGCCCTAGAAAGGAACAAAATATCTTAAAACATTTGTTAAGCACAAGCACTTTTGTATGTATTTTGCTTTGGGAAACATTTTAGCATTATGTGAATATTTAACATGATATTTTAAAAAATGACTTTGGTTTTAGTTTTATCCTATTTAGAATAATTTATGACACAAGTATGAGACTAATAATTTATCTTTTAATTACAAGTTTTAGTTGTATTTAAGATGTAACAGTTTCAAGTGTAACACAGTCATCAAGGGGTTAATTAATGTTCTATCTCAGTGTTGCTTAGCTAGCTGCCTCTCTTTGCTTACCCAATCAGAGTGTTTTTATATGTATATCAATGGTTGTCATACATTTTAATGGTGTCTGATGAAGTTAACATTTGTTTAATGAAAGCGCTCACATTTATTTGTTTTTCTTGTGGAATTTTATCATTAGATACACCTTTGTTTTATCATCACCTGAGTGATTTGTGCCTGCGAAACTCTGCCTGCCAGCATTTTTATCTATTTAGTTTGTTTTGCTGTTTCTGTGTTTTTAAAGAGACTTGAATTGGAGGCCAAATGTTTGCAACTAGAATCAGCAGAGAGACTGTGGCTGGAGAAACAAATGGAATTCGATGAACAGAAAAACTGAGCTATCTGAAAGCTGAAGAAAATGAGAAGCAGAGGCAACATGAAAAGGAGATGCTGACTCTTTGCCAGGGTCATGGAGGTAATGGAGAAAGGAGTAACTGAACCCCAGAAGCAATAAAAGTCAGTAAATTTCTTCCACAATTTACAGAGGGTGATAATTTTGATGCTTTTATTCATATTTTTGAAAGGGTATGTAAACATTATAATGTTGACCAAGGGCTCTGGGTATGGTTCCTGTCCCCCTTACTCCATGGTAAAGCTGTGGCTGCTGTTTCTAAATTGTCTGATACCGGTTGCTTAAATTATAAAACTGTTACTAGCCTTATGGCTAGGCTTGAATAGGCCATAGGGCCGATAGCCTAGTACCAATCTATGAACCTATAAACCTATGTTAAAAATTGTTTGTTAGAGTGTTTTAAGTTAACACCTGAAGCTTACAGAAAAAAAAGTTTTGTGAGTACAGACGCAATGCAGATGAAAGTGGGTGCTAATATATTGCTGAGATAAGCACTTATTTTCATAGATGGGTGAATGGGTGCCAGGTCACCGCTTTGGAAGGGCTGACCAACCTTTTGATGAGGGAACACACCATTAGCACTTTACCCGAGGACATGAGAATCTGGTTGGCAGATAGGGAATGCAATACCTCAATACTGCAGATCAGTTGGGGAAAAAGGAAACCTATACCTTAGAAGCAGGGCATCATTGCACAGGAAAGGGATACACAGTGCTGCACATGGGTCCAAGGGAATCCATAGTCTACCAGTAAGAGGGGAAGCCACTACATTAGGTACATGGCCAGGATCAAGGTTTAAATGTTTTCAATGTAACCAGTGGGGGCATGTAGTATACAGATGTCCACAGAAGCAAGGCATGGAAAAAAAAGAGGGGAACCAGTAAGTAGGAATGCCAGTATGCCAGTTGTAAATTGTATGGAGACAACAATGGTAACAAACTAACACAAGAGGTTATATCCTATCTTAGTAGATTGTAAACAAGCCACTGCTAATAGAGAGACAGCCTCTGACCTAACAATTGTAAAGCCTGCAATGGTTAAAGAGGAGCACTACTTGCTTGGGCAGTCTACTCCAGTCAGAGCATTATGATGGACCCCATTTCAAATACTCTTGGTTAGGGTTCCCCTTGAGTGGGAGGGTGGAAAGGAAAGCAAGCAAGTAGGTCTGTTTGAGGATATCCTTGGAGATATCTTAATAAGGAATGATTTTTATAATGCAATATCTTGTGTGCATGCAGTTACATGCAATCACGCTTGTAGACAAGCATGTGGGTCTGGTAGTCTGGGTGGGACACAGACAGACTGCACACCTGATGCCAGGACTAATGAGGTGGTTACTCGAGAGATGGTGCTACCTTGTATTAATGAGATTGAAGGTGAGTCACAGCTGCTGGTGGGTACTGATGTTCGCTTGGACAGATTGACTGCAAGGGCAGAGGTGAGTAGTAGTACCCAGGCTGACAGTGAGATACTGCTGTCAGAGGATACCAGATTTCCTGTTGAAGGGGAGCTGGTAAGGGTTGCAAAGAGAGAGCTGAGACATGCTCAGCTCTCTGATATTCAAGGGAAAGGGGAATCTGCATACTGGGACAAAGGGTTACTGTATAGAGAGTGGACACCTGACAGAGGGCTAGAAGATGAGAGAATACAGCAGTTGGTAGTGTGCAGAGCCTACCATCTGGCACTTCTAGCCATAGCCCATGACATTCCCTTTGCAGGTCATATGGGCATAAAGCATACCAAGAGATGTATTATGCAGAACTGTTATTGGCGTGGGATTTCCAGGGAAGTAACAGGGTACTTCAGGACCTGAGAGCAGTGCCACAAGGTAGGCAAGGTAGGAGGCAAGGTGAAAGCATCTTTGGTGCCTTTCACTCTGATTCAGGAGCCTTTTCAGAGGATAGCTATGGATATTGTGGGACCTCTGAGTATGCCAAGTTCAACAGGGAAGACGTATATCCTAGTGGTATTAGATTATGCTACTAGATAACTTGAGGCAGTGGCTCTGTCCTCCATTAAAGCAGAAAAAGTGGCAAATGCTTTGTTAGAGATTTTCAGCAGGGGAGGTTTCCAAGAGAAATACTGACTAACGGAGGTGCCAATTTCATGTCAGACCTGATGGCTTGTCTGTTGGAGTGCTGTGGGGTGAAGAACCTAAAGACTACTCCCTACCATCCCCAGACTAATGGTCTTGTGAAGAGGTTAAGCTCTACACTAAAGACCATGCCACTGGCATTTGCAGACCAGTTTAAGAGGGAGTTGGACACATATTTGCTGCATCTGTTGTTTGCTTATGGAGAGGTGCCCCAGGAATCCACAGGTTTTTCATCCTTTGAGTTGCTGTATGAGCATAGGGTGAGGGACCTTTAAATTTGATTTGTGATGAGTGGGAGGGAGAGTATGAATCCCATAAGGAATCTGTTGCAGCATTTGTCTTACACCTCAGGACAAGGTTCAGGAAACTCATGGGTGTGGCGAAGGAGAATCTGGCAGAAGCTCAACAGCAGGCAAAGGTGTGAAATGATAGGAATGCTTGAGCTAGAGAATATGCTGTGGGGCAGCAGGTTATGGTTCTCATTCCTGTTAGATACATCAAGCTGCAGGCAGCTTCGGAGGGACCCGTCAAAGTGGTAAGGAAGATCAGTGATATTATCTACATGGTATTACTGCTAGGCAGGAGGCAGGGGCACAAACTGTACCATGTTAACATGATGAAACCTTACCATGATAGAGAGGCCCTGGTGCTAAGTATTTGCAGTAGATGGCAGGAGGAGTCTGAGGGGATCTGGTGACTGATCTACTCAATGAGGCCCGGACTGATAGCTCAGTGGAAAGGGTAGCAATGCCCAGCAGCTATCCCCTACCCAGATTCAAGAAATCCAAGCAGTGTTACAGGAGTTTTCTTAACTGAGAAACCAGGATGTACCCACCTGGTGCAGTGTCATGTGGATACAGCACTCCAAAGGCCTATTAAGCAGGACCCTTATAGGGTGCCTGAGAGAGTCAACAGACTCTGAGAGAGGAGATACAGGAAATGTTGGTACTTGGGGTAATCCAGGAGTCTAGTAATCCCTGCACCACCCCAGCAGTGCTGGTACCAAAGAAGGATGGTAGCACGAGGTGTTGTGTGGACTACAGGAAATTAAATAGTCACACAGATTCAGATGCTTATCTGATGCCTAGGACAGATGAATCTCTAGAGAAGCTGGATGCGGCTAAGTATCTTACCACTGGTGATCTTACCAAGGGTTGCTGGCAGGTGTCCTTGACTTCTAATGCTAGAGAGAGGTCAGCCTTTGTGACTCCTTCCAGCTTGTATGAATTCACAAAGATGCCCTTTGGGATGAAAAATGCCCCAGCAACTTTCCAGAATCTTGTAGATCATATCCTAGCAGGAGCAAGAGATTTTGCCCTTGCTTACCTGGATGATATTGCCATCTACAGCCATTCTTTGCAAGATCACTTTCAGCATGTCAGGGAGATGTTGGGCAGACTACAAAGGGAAGGGTTGACCATTAAGCTCAGTAAGCATCAGGTGGGTATGGCAGAGGTCTCCTATCTGGGACATAGAGTTGGGAGTGGTAAGATCAGACCAGAACCTGTGAATGTGGAAGCCATTCAGACATGGCCTGCCCCTGTTACCAAAAAGCAGATGAGAGCATTCTTAGGGACAGCAGGGTACTACAGAATGTTTGTATCCCATTATAGCAGCATCGCTGATCCCCTCACAGACCTGACAAGGACAAACAGGCCAGATAAGGTAGTGTGAACCCCAGCATGTGAGAAGGCATTCCAGAAGTTTAAAGGACCTTTTGGGGGACACCCTGTTTTACCCAGTCCAGATTACAGCAAAGTATTTGTTGTTCAAGTGGATGCATCAAACCGTGGGGTTGGGGCTTTACTCAGGCAGGTTTCCACAGAGGAGGAAGAACACCCAGTGGCATATCTCAGATGTAGGGTCCAGTCCAGGTAGAATGCTATGCAGCTGCAGAAAAGGAATGTCTAGACATAGTATATGCACAGCTGAAACTTCATTATTATCTGTATGGAAGGAAATTCATGGCAGTTACAGACCACAATCCCTTAACATGGCTACATCGAGACAGTCAATTTTGTAAATAAATATATGACATTGGTGAATATTGAAATGATTTCTACAAGTCTTGAAAGCATGAAGGAATACAATTGCTTTATGCCCTCCACCATCTGCCAGAGATCTGACGAGAAGCTCTCGTCTACATATTTTTACAAGTAGATGCTAAATACTGCCAGCTTCATCAATGGCTGTTGGCCTGGGAACTAGCAGTTAGATGTCAAGAAATTATGTCATTCTGCAAGTTATCCCAGCAGTAATATTTTAAATATTAATTTGAGAAGTCTCTTAGTGAGGAAGAGTGTTCTGATTTCTGCCTTGGACCTGACAACAGCTAGAAGATCCATTTACCTCATCTGCCTTGCTCTATTAGTAAGTTATTTGATTATAGTAATTCTCTTAGATTCAGTCAGGAATATAGTGAAGCTTAGTTTAGATATTTTTCTTTATTTATTTCAGACTGTATTGCAATGTTGTTATAAATATTTCCTGTGGTTTTGAACTCTAATGTCACTGTGAAAAAAAATGTGTATATATATATATATATATATATATATATATATATATATATATATATATATATATATATAATTATATATATATATCTAGTAATGTCTTATTCTTTTATTATTTATTATTAAATACATTTAAACCTTTCATTATGGTTGATCTGTGTAGAGGTATTTAGCTTTGAGAGTACTTGTATATTCATTTGGTGACACTGTGTGGGCCTCTCCTAATAACTTGCTCTTGGTCAAACTACCATTTGTGTTAATATTAATATTACACAGTAAGACTGGACACCCTTTGTTAAGGACCTTGAGGTAGCTGGAAGGAGTGACTGGTGGCAGATAAACTACCTTATAATCTGGGAAGAAGGGTGCATAGCTAGCAAACCTGTGCCAGCCTTTCCCAGGTGTGTGTGTGTAAATCAGACCTCAAAGAGTGTTTGTGTCAGCTACTTGGGCAGGGACATGAAGCACGGTTGGGACAGAGAGACTGCTGGAGGTCTTGCCTTGGTCAATCAGCTGAGATATCAACTCTATAGCTGTGCCAGTGGGGAGTCTTACTGGAGATCTGGAGAAAGAGGGAGAAACCAGCTCAGGACTGACTGTGGTCTCTGTGTGCTCTTAAGGGAAATTGCACTTGATGCAGAGAGCTGCATCTGGAAATACTGTGTGTGTACTTGCTATACTCCCAATGAATGCCCCCCCACTGTTGCAAGTGGTGAGGATTGAGGCTCCTTGATTACTGGTCGAGTGGTGGAAGGTGTTGTGGTGAGGCAGGCAAGAAAGGGTTAAGGTTAATGGGAAGAGTTAAAATCCAAAGCACAAGAGGTAGATACACCAAGACAATCAAAGCCAACCAAGAGTATATCACTGTAGCACAAATTTATTCAAAAAAGTGAGCGCTTTCACATCAGCCAGGATGCTTCATCAGACTTTATAATTACTAACATATTTCAATCATTTAAATAATCCACATCAACCTATCACAAAACATTTATCAAGACTCTTAAATAAGAAGCATTACTATTGGTGCTTGTATAAAGTAGATCCTTCTTATAAAAACATATATATATATATATATATATATATATGTATATATATATATATATATATATATATATATATATATATATATATATATATATATATATAAAAGACATGAATAAAAACATATAAAATACTCATTGAAAAAACAACAAGGATTACAAAAATTGTAAAAATTGCAAAAATTACAACAATTATAATATGAAATTCATAAATATTAAACTTGATAAAATTACAGTATAATAAGATACACTGAGCCTATTGTAATAAAAATATGCACATGTGGATGTAAATGACTTAATAGTAGATATTAAAAGCTTTATTAGAAATGTTGGTTTAGCATTACAATTTAGCAATGCAGGTGAAAGTAATATTTATGAGTGGGGTTTTAGTAAACCTTCCACATGTATGCCATCTCAACATCCTCTATTAGAAAGCTTTGAAAAAGCATGTATGCAGGATTTTCTGACACATTTTGTAAGTAATAAGAAGAGACCTGAATTTTTTAACTTGACAATGAATGAAAAATTGGCTTTGAATAGTCTGTGTAACAATAGATTGATAACAATATGACCTGCAGATAAAAGGGGGTGCTATTGTTATATTAGATAAGATTTATTATGAGAATACAATATGTGAAATGCTGTCCGATGGTATGACATATGTTAAACTCAATTTGATAGACTTGGATAAACTTATCAAGAGAATGCATGTGGATTTATATGATATGTTAATGTGTGGGGTAATAGATGAAAGATTATATAAATTATTTTTGATTGAAAAACCTGTTATACCTACGTTCAGGGGACTTCTTAAGATTCATAAAACTATAGACAGACCTCCACTTAGACCAATAGTCTCAGGTAGAGGCTGGCTGACAGAGAGTATTTCCATTTATTTAGAGAAGCAATTTAGACCTTTAGTTGACTCTACTACCTCTATCTTAAGAGACACTCAACAGTTTCTTGAAACCCTAGAAAATTTTAACTTAGGTAGTAAGCTTGAAGACTCAGATTATATGGTAATGCTGGATGTAACAGCATTATTCACCAGCATACCTAATGATATAGGTGTAGATTTCTTAAGGCTTTATCTCTTACGTGAAGGCTTGAAAAACAATGAAGTTATTAAGTTAACAATGCTATTAGAGTTAGTACTCTCTAATAATGTGTTCACTTTCAACAAGGAGTATTATCTTCAGGTTATGGGGGTGGCGATGGGCACATCCTGTGCCAACTCATATGCCAATTCAGTATTGGCATACCGGGAATCCACCTATATACTTGTACATATTATTTACTCAAAATACATTAAATACTATAAACAATTTGTGGATGATGTCTTTTTGGTTTGGGGAGGAGATCTCAATAGTTTGGAAGAATTTATTACCTACATGAATGGAACCACCACGTTTTTGAAACTGACAAGTACTATTTCACAGAAAAAGATTGAGTTCTTAGATGTACTATTGAAGAAGGAGAATGGCATTCTTAATACAGAGATATTTAAGAAACCTTGTAGGAAGAATGCTATTCTACATAGAGATAGCATGCACCCCCCCACATATACACAGAAATATAGTTAGAAATCAAGCCAC
Source organism: Protopterus annectens (assembly GCF_019279795.1). Lineage (NCBI taxonomy): Eukaryota > Metazoa > Chordata > Ceratodontiformes > Protopteridae > Protopterus > Protopterus annectens. The sequence goes on along the minus strand of NC_056733.1, from coordinate 1,722,305,394 downwards.
TAGACTTTCTCGTATTATTATTGAAGATTCTGTGTTTTCAGAGGCTATTATAGGCATGGAAAAAGAGTTTTTAGATAGAGGATATCATAGAAGAGATTTAATAGGATTGAATGATATAGAACGAGAAGGGGCAGGCTTGCCATATTTACGTAGAACTATATCTACCAATACTGTAAGGAAGAGACATGAGCCAAATAGGAAAAGGATAGCTATTCCATATACCAATAATAACTTCTCAATTGTGAATATTATTAATAAACACTGGAATATTCTACAGTTAGATGATAAGATTGCTAATATTGTAGGCAGTAGACCAGCTTTTAGTTATAAGAATACCAAGTCAATTAAGAGGTTATTATCTTATGATAGGAATAAGAATGAAGGTACTATCTCACATAGGAAAGGGACTTATGCTTGCTGTAGCTGCAATCAGTGTGTTTTTATTAAAAATTCAAATGTCTTTATACATCCAGACACTGGAAAAAAGTATGAGTTTTCACTTTATGCAGATTGTAAATCAAGGAATATAGTCTGTTTAAGTCAGTGTACAAAATGCCAATGTTTTTATGTTGGCATGACAAATCGAACACTTAGGGAACGTATAAGGGAACACATCTATGCTATTAACAGGGAAAATGAGACTAATGCCTTGGCTAATCATGTATTACAAAATGATAGTACACATTCTTTTATGTTTATGGTAATTGAACACAAATCTATTACAGAAAGATTAGGAAACATATGAAATACAACAGAAAAGGCAGAAGTTAAATGGATTATTAAATTATCGGCAGATAGAGATCATGGTCTCAATGACAAAGTTTCATTGAGACCTTTTCTTGTAGATAGACCCTTGAAACATTAGCCTTAGTGCATATTTTTATTACAATAGGCTCAGTGTATCTTATTATACTATAATTTTATCAAGTTTAATATTTATGAATTTCATATTATAATTGTAATTTTTGCAATTTTTACAATTTTTGTAATCCTTGTTGTTTTTTTCAATGAGTATTTTATATGTTTTTATTCATGTCCTTTATATATATATATATATATATATATATATATATATATATATATATATATATATATATATATATATATGTTTTTTATAAGAAGGATCTACTTTATACAAGCACCAATAGTAATGCTTCTTATTTAAGAGTCTTGATAAATGTTTTGTGATAGGTTGATGTGGATTATTTAAATGAATGAAATATGTTAGTAATTATAAAGTCTGATGAAGCGTCCTGGCTGACGTGAAAGCGCTCACTTTTTTGAATAAATTTGTGCTACAGTGATATACTCTTGGTTGGCTTTGATTGTCTTGGTGTATCTGCCTCTTGTGCTTTGGATTTTAACTACATTTGTTTTTGGGAGGAGATACTTTATCCTGGATTGTGTTTTTGACTTTGTGCTTAATGGGAAGAGTGTTTACAGAGAAAGTGACGTCATGGTAAGGATGAGTTAATTCAATTTTGTGTAGGAGCTGTGGGGTGTATTACAGCTTTCCATTTAGCAAGATTTTCATATGGCTTAGAGGGTGTGGGCAAAGGCCCTTGTGTTTTTTGTCTATCATTAATTCTTCCCAGCTCTTTTTGTTTGACTGGGGGATTTTGTACCTAGCAGTTATGGCATTTATGTATTTCTTAAACTCTCCTACAGTCATTGTTGCATTGGCAGGCATTCTTGAGTGGTTTGGGTGTGGTAAGCATTGTAGTAGCTGTTTGTTAATCCAGGAGAGATCTGGTATGCATCCCACCTTTGTATTTCAAAATATTATCAAAGGGAAAATGTTGAGACTATCAAGGATCACCAATAATAACATGGAGCTCAACACAACAATGGACAATATAATCAAGAATCTTGAAGATAGGGGTTACTTGATGAAGCAATGTCTAGAAATTACTGATGTGGGGATTTTTGAAAGACAAGGTAGAGGCAGACAGTATTTCTCTATAAAGATGATGAAATCTGCAGACAACAAAAAACAAAAACCTGTCATAACTATAAAATGTCACTTAGTACTGGTTTTCGCATCTGACAATTGGAATACAAACAACAAAATCCAGAAGAACTGGCACATTTTGCCATATGATGATAACATCTTTCAGAAATTGTGGGTCCATGTCCAAGCATTACATACAAGAATGTTAAATCCATAATAAGAAGAGTATGCTACCAAAACAGTGATGGACAGAATGTTAATGATCCCAGTAAGATGGGAACCTTCAGATGCAGGCAGTGTAATATCTGCTCATTTATAGCCAATGCCAATCATTTTGTTCATCCCACCACTGGCAAGGTTGTGAGATTTCAGAATTATGCCAATTGCTGGACGAAGAATGTGGTATATTTAGCTATTTGTATGACATGTCCCAGTTTCTACACAGGAAAAATTAACAGGACACTTAGAGACAGGATCAAAGAACATCTATATAAAATTAGGAAGGAAGATACAACTGTGGCCACAGCAAAAGATGTTGTGGAACAAGGAGTAGAACATCATTTCAAATTTATGGTAGTCGACACTTTTAAAGAAGATAATATAATGGGTGACAGGAAGAATAAAACTGAGAAGACTGAACAAGAATGGATCATTCGATTACAAGCAGACTGGTGTTATGGACTGAATGACACTGTTTCTATCAAACGTTTCTTGAAAGCTATACCATTGCCTCACTATTTTTTTTCTCTCATAGAATTACATTTAAAACCATAGTTATTTGACTCCATGATAGGGAGTAACACCCTCCTTTCACACAGATTCCATTGATTGGCTCTATGCGTATAGAGGATGGCTGTAAAGCAACTTCAAGTTTGTTTACACTCTTTTGACAGTTTTAGGATCTATGCACCTTCACTTGTCTGGTTCTGCAGGATTATAACTAAATTGATACATTTTTGGGATGTTTTTATCAGGTAAGGTACTATCATTTTAATTTTACTGATTGAGTAGTGCTCCCTTTTGGTTTTAAGACCTTAATCTTGTAAGGAGACATACTCATTTCTACATAATTCACTTGAATGATGGTTGATGTTTTTTAAAAACATTAGTTCACTTATATTCATATAGCTTTTAAGTTTCACATGTACACATGAGTTCTGGCCATTAAGATTGTGATTATAATACCATACCTGCTTAGATGTTTACTGTGAAATAATGTTTTATACTGAGCTTTTTTGTTTTAATCAACTGTTTTATACTGAACTTTTTCTGATTTTATCAACTGCCATGGCTCATCTACTTGAATGTGTGCACCTAGGTATTTATTCTTCATTGTTTTATCTTTTCTTTTTAGACAGATGATTCACTTATGTTATTGTGGTAGCAGTTTGTTTTTAATTTGTTTTCCTGGTATGCATTTAAGAATTCTTACATTTCACTACAATGTTGTGCTATGCTTCAGAATTTTGAATGTTGGAAATATCTAGCAATTCTAAATGCAACAGATAGGAGCCCACACACAAGACATTAAATGTTCATTCAGTCACTTTATCATGTAAACCTGGAAAACAATTGATCTGATTTATTTTTTGTTTTTGCTTCTGAGTCTCATGGAACTATATTTAATGGGTTTCTACTTGTATATTATACCATGACTAAGCACCTATCTACTGTTAGAAGTAGGTGACTAGTAGATAAGTAGTTTTTTATATATACTTAAGCCATACTAGAAATTATAGCTTGTTTTATTTATTTTTTATTACACAGTGGCAGATCATGTACTGTCTAATTTATTGTCAGAATTTCTATAGCTGATGGGACAGCTTGTTATGATGTCATAACTGGAATCAGTTTCTGATTTGTGGCTTGGATTTTAAATAGTGAGTGTTAACTTGTGTATATTTAAAGTCTGAAGAAGTGTTCAGGACAACACAAAAACGCTTACTAAGTTATAATAAAAAGCTTTTTAGTTTACTTTACTTAGCCATGTTTGTTGTCACTCAGTTTTTATTCTAGTTCTGTTCTTTGTGTACTGGTGTGGCAACTTCATCCCAGCTGTGTCGTTGTTTTTTACTCTTTTGGACTTACTTAGTTGGTAGTTGCACTGCCAGGAGCATGGCAGAGGAGGGAGATATTGAATTGGAGTACAGTTCTCCCAATGACAAGATGCATTATCAAATGGACAAACTAAAAGAGATTGGGAGAGGGGCAATCCTCTACTACTATTAGAATTCAACTGCACTAAAACAACTGAACAACCTAACTATGATGTACAGAAGCTGTTCTTAGCTAGAAGAGAATTAGAGGATACATTGACAAAGCTAAAGAAATTACAGTGGAAACAGAAACATCTTGAAGCTTGCCTGCATTTTAAAGTAACTCCAAGAGGCCTGCGAATAATCAAGATGATGACCTATGGTTCTTCTTATTCAGAATTACTGGTAAGCTCACAAAAAAATAATTTTGAGATGAACTTTAATTATATGAAGTTATTGTTTGATGTTTTTCAAACCTATAGAGGACAAACTAGTTACTGAGTTTAATTCTTAGGAACAAGCCATTTTGAACCAGTTACCTGTTTCACCTGCTGTGAAGGCTTTGAAGGATTTGTTACAGAATACTAGACTTTATGAGCTGAAACTACAAACACAAAAACAATGTAAACTAGAAAGGGATATGATGGATTTTAAAGCAGGACAATTTTTTTTCTTGATCACATGAGAATGGAAGGGCATTGGTTAAACAAGTATCATCAGAGACAATGCCACTTCTGCCCACCCCTAAACCTCCTTCACTAGAGACCACACAAGAGACAGCAAAGAAGAAGACAATATATGAGAATGAATAGTTTGACACTAATAGTGGCAACAATGTACGAGCTGAAAATACCAGTGATGTTATTACCCTTGTACACAAAGAAACTAATGTGAGACCTAAAACAGACAATACTTTTGACCAGGGTTTTCTGGGGGTCTCCTTATCTATTCGAGAATGATACAAACAAGATCAGTTCAGAAGCAGAGGAAGGAAGAGAAGGAATTCTTCCAAGGTTGTATGGCTCTTAATGACAGTCAAGAAGCTCTGGACACAAAACACAACCACTTAATCTTCAATCTTTCAAATCACATATTGACAGACAATTAACACAAAGTCCTACAGAAAGGACTTTCTTTCATTCCAGCCGCTTCCAGTAATTTTAGTGATATAGTGATTGACATCAAACTATTTTGTCGGAATATCATGCTCCAGCTAATGTTTCACAATGCAGAATCTAATACAAATATTTTCAAGATACAAGTACATATACACCTACTTTGTGTCCACAGATAAAAACATTCATGAAAGCTTGTAAATGAAATTTATATAATATGTACAACAATGGCACGTTCATCCAGAAGAGATTTTATAACTTAACCAAGAGAGAAAGAGAAAGAGAAGCACTTAAGGAACTACAGAATACAATTGGCATAATGATTTGTCCAGCAGATAAAGGTGGAGCAAATGTGATACTGAGTAAGAACTACTACATACAGACTATGCAAAAAATGCTAATGGCTACTTCAACATACACCAAAGTGGACATTAAGACAATCAATGATATGACAAGGAGGGTATGGAATGACCTACTAGACTGTCGTTTAAGCAGATACATTAGCAAAAAACTATATGATTACTTTATTTGTAGAGACACCCCTTATACCCATTATCAAGGGACTCCCTAAAATTCACAAAACGTTGGACAATCCTCTGTTTCTGTTCTAAGGGACACCCAAGATTTTCTGCAATCCCTGCATCAATACTTTCAACAGCGATCTATTACAGCCTTGATGTCTGTTCCTTATTTACATGTATACCTAACCAGACTGGAATAGACTTTTTACTTCTAACCAGATTAATCTACTGTAATTGAAATTATTTTAGAGAACAATGCATTCATATTTAATGGTGAATACCATCTTCAGAGAACTGGGGTAGCCATGTGCACCTCTTGTGCCAACTTATATGCAAACATAGTGATGGCCAGTTAGGAGACCAAGCTAGCCCTTGCACATGAAATAAATTGCAACAAGGTCACCATTAACAAACATTTTGTGGATGATATATTCTTGGTCTGGGTTGCAAAGAGATACTGGATGAGAGTGTGACATATATAGGTAACATAACTGACTTTTTAAAATTTACCACGCAAGCATCTAGAAAATAAATCGACTTTCTAGATGTTAATTTGAAGATTAAAGATGGTCAAGTATAGACAACAGTTTATAAGAAACCGTGCTGGAAGAACAACATTCTGGAGAGATTTAGTATGCATCCCACCTTTGTATTTCAAAATATTATCAAAGAGCAAATGTTGAGACAATCAAGGACCACCAGTAATGACATGGAGCTCAATACAACAATGGAAAATGTGATCAAGAATCTTGAAGATAGGGGTTACTTGATGAAGCAATGTCTAGAAATTACCGACGCAGTGATTTTTAAAGACAAGGTAGAGGCAGACACTATTTCTCTAAAAAGATTAAATCTGCAGACAAGAAAGAACCTGTCATGAATAAATAATGTCACTTAGTACTGCCTTGCACATCTGACAATCGGAGTACAATCAACATCATCCAGAAGAACTGGAACATGTCGATGTCCAATGATAACATCTTTTAAATTGAGAGTCCATTTCAAAGCATTACATACAAGAACATTAAATCTATAAGGAGAAGAAGAAGAAGAGTATGCTACCAGAAAAGTGATGGACAGAATGTTAATGATCCCAGTAAGGCGAGATTCTTCAGTTGCAAGTGGTGTAATATCTACTCATTTATAGCCAATACCAATCATTTTGTTCATCCCGCCAATGGCAAGGCTGTGAGACTTCAGAATTATGCCGATTGTTGCACCAAGAACATGGTCTATTTAGCTATTTGTATGAAATGTCCCAGTTTCTACACAGGAAAACTGAACAGTGAACAGGGCAATTAGGGACATTATCAAAGAACATTTATATAAAATTAGGAAGGAAGATACAACTGTGGCCACAGTAAAAGATGTTGTGGAACAAGGAGTAGAACATAATTTCAAATTTATGGTAGTCGACACTTTTAAAGAAGATAATATAATGGGTGACAGGAAGAATAAAACTCTGAATACTGAACAAGAAAAGATCATTTGGTTACAAGCAGACCAGCATTATGGACTGAATGGCACTGCTTCTCTCAAACCTTTTTTGAAAGCTAGATCATTGCCTCACTAATTTTTTTTTCTCTCATAGAATGACATTTAACCCCATCGATTGGTTATAGGGAGGTGATGATTACTGATCAGCAGTATGGTTTCATGCCAGGAAAGAGCACTACAGATGCGATGTTTGCTCTGAAAGTGTTGATGGAGAAGTACAGAGAAGGTCAGAAGGAGTTGCATTGTGTCTTTGTGGATTTAGAGAAAGCATATGACATGGTGCCTAGAGAGGAGTTGTAGTATTGTATGAGGAAGTCTAGAGGGTCAGAGAAGTATGTAAGAGTGGTACAGGATATGTACGAGGGTAGTGTGACAGCGGTGAGATCTGCAGTGGGAGTGAAGGATGCGTTTAAGGTGTAGGTGGGATTACATCAAGGATCAGCTCTGAGCCCTTTCTTATTTGCAATGGTGATGGACAGGTTGACTAACGAGATCAGACAGCAGTCCCTGTGGACTATGATGTTTGCAGATGACATTGTGATCTGTAGTGAGAGTAGGGAACAGGTGGAGGAGACCCTGGAGAGGTGGAGATATGCTCTAGAGAAAAGAGGAATGAAGGTCAGCAGGACTATGACAGAATATATGTGTGTGAATGAGAGGGAGGACAGAGGAATGGTGAGGATGCAGGGAGTAGAGGTGGCGAAGGTGAATGTGTTTAAGTACTTGGGATCAACAGTTCAGAGTAATGGTGAGTGTGGAAGAGAGGTGAAGAAGAGAGTACAGGCAGGATGGAGTGGGTGGAGAAGAGTATCAGGAGTGATTTGTGACAGACGAGTACCAGTAAGAATGAAAGGGAAGGTCTACAAGAGGGTAGTGAGACCAGCTATATTATACGGGTTGGAGACAGTGGCATTGACAAAAAGGCGGGAGTCAGAGCTTGATGTGGCAGAGTTGAAGATGTTAAGGTTTGCACTAGGTATGACGAGGATGGACAGGATTAGGAATAAGTATATTAGTGGGTCAGCCCAGGTTGGAAGGTTTGGAGATAAAGCCAGAGAGGCAAGATTACATTGGTTTGGACATGTGCTGAGGAAGGACGCAGAGTATATTGGGTAACAGGAAAAGAGGAAGGCCTAAGATAAGGTTTATGGATGTGGTGAGAGAGGACATGCAGGCGGTTGGTGTGACAGAGCAAGATGCGGAGGACAGGAAGAAATGGAAACAGTTGATCTGCTGTGGCGACCCCTAACTGGAGAGAAGATTGGTTATTTGACTCCAGCCAAAGGGAATGATAAGCAGTAACACCCTTCTTTCACACAGATTCCTTTGACTGGCTCTATGCGTATAGAGGATGGCTCTTAAGTAACTTCAGGTTTGTTTATACTCTTTTGGCAGTTTTAGGATCTATGCACCTTCACTGGCCTGGTTCTTCAGGATTATAATTCAATTAGTATATTTCTTTGGACATTTTTATCAGGTAAGGTACTTTCATTTTAATTTTACTGAGTAGTTCTCTTTTGGTTTTAAGACCTTACTCTTGTAAGAAGACATACTCATTTCTACATACATCACTTGAATGATGGTTGATGTTTCTTAGTAACATTAGTTAGTTTATATTCTTATAGCTTTTAAGTTTCATGTGTACACATGGGCTCAGCCCATTAAGATTGTGATTATAATACTATACCTGCTTGGATGTTTACTGTGAAGTAATGTTTTATACTGAACTTTTTTGTTTTTATCAACTGTTTTATGTTGAACTCTTTTCTGGTTTTATCAACTGTCATGGCTCATCTATGTGAATGTAGGCATCTAGGTATTTATTCTTCATTGTTTTATCTTTTCTTGTTAGACAGGTGATTCACTTATATTGCTGTGGTAGCAGTTTGTTTTTAATTGTTTTTTCATGGTATGCATTTAGGAATTCTTACATTTAACTGCAATGTTGTGCTATGCTTATGAATTTGGAATGTTGGAAACATCTAGTAATTCTAAATGGAACAGATAGGAGCCCACAGCCTTTAATAGAAGTTATGTCCTTACCATAACGTTCCATGTGGAGTGTTCATCTCGCCTTTGTTCTTACACATGGGTTCGGAGCCGATCCTCGGCTCCGTGTCGGCCGCTTGCAAACTCATCATCGAGAAGAAGCTCGAGACAACCTAATACCCACAATCCCCCCCTGCCTTTACCTCAGATCTAGTTTGCAAGCAAACCAGCAGTCAGAGAGAGAAACACTCATGCCAATATCACATATGCACAGAAACTAAGAGTCTATATATATACATATATATATATATATATATATACATGTCAACCATATATACAACAACTGCAATGCAGAAGCAGAATGCCCCAGACCAGGCACCAAACTGAACGTTCTTCCTAAGGGTGGGAGGGTGGGAATGTAAGAACAAAGGCGAGATGAACACTCCACATGGAACGTTATGGTAAGGACATAACTTCTATATGTGATAGTGTTCAATCTCGCCGTTGTTCTTACACATGGGTAGCGTCCTAGCTCCTTGTTCCTGAGGAACTCACGGAAGGATGTTCTTGAGCACAGTGGAACCAAAGGTTGCCCTGTCCCTAGAAACCTTGTCTACCTTATAATGAGAAATGAATGTATGTGGTTTAGACCAAGTAGCAGCCGCACAAATAGCGTCTAGTGGTAGGCGAGCTGCATGAGCCAGGGATGTAGACACTGACCTTGTGGAATGTCCTTTGGGTTTGTGCAACAGAGTTTGATCTGAAGAATCATAGACATAGATGATACAATCAGTTAACCACTTAGAAAGAGTTCTTTTAGTAACGCTACTCCTTTTCTGTTATCAGCAAAGGCTACAAAAGTTGATCAGATTTCCTGTGATCTTTTGTTCTATCCAAGTAAAACCTTAGTTGTCTGTGGACATCTAATTTGTGCAACATATACTCCATTTTATTGGAGTGATTCTTGAAGAAAGTGGGTAATTCAATGGACTGATTAATATTGTTAACAGAACAAACTTTAGGAAGGAAGGATGAATTAGTGCGAAGAGAAACTCTGTCAGAGTGAAAGATCAAATAAGGGTGTTTAATGGAGAGAGCTTGAAGTTCAGATACTGCCTAGCGGATGTAATGGCTACCAAAAGAGAGTCTTCCATGACAAAAATTTCAATGGGCAAGAGGAGGCTGGTTCAAAGGGGGGCAGCATCAACTTAGATAATAATAAGTTTAGACTCCAAGGTGGCGTAGGAGATCTAATTGGTGGTCTAATATGAAAATACCCTTTTAAAAAGGCTTTACAAAGTCTGTGGGCCATAACAGGAGCCCCACATTCTTCCACATGGAAATTAGAAATGGCAGCCAATTGAACTCTTAATGTGGCAGGAGAAGCACCCTGATGGAACAATTCTGTTAAAAACTCTAATATTTTATTCAAAGGAGCTATAACAGGGTCCACTTGCTGTGTATTTGCCCAGAATACAAAGCGCTTCCATTTACTAGTATATGTTTTAGTAGTGGAAGCTTTATGAGAAGCCACTAATATATTCTGAACTCCAGGTGAAAGAAGATCAGACCTGGCTAAGTTGGGAATTGGAGCAGCCAAGCTGCTAGATGGAGGGACAAGAGCGAGGGGTGGGGAGCCCCTGATGAGTGAGTCAATAGATCTGGCTCTGGGTCCAGGATCCAGGGTCCCCGAATGCAGTGTGTCATGAGGAAGGGGAACCAAATTTGTGAGACCAGAATGGGGCAATGAGGATTATCGTCCTGTGTAGGTTGTTGGCTTTCTGGAGTAACTTTGTGATCAGGGGGAAGGGAGGAAATGCGTACAGGAGACCCGGGGGCCAATCGTGAATCAGTGCGTCCCTGGGGACATCCCCTGGAGGGGGTAATAGGGCAAAGTAGCTCCTGCATTTGGCGTTCATTGGAGACGCAAACAGATCGCAGGAAGGCTGGCCCTACGTGCGAAAAATCTTTTTCGCAACTGACTGTTTTAGGGACCACTCGTGCGGTAACAGTATTGCTCTGCTCAGCCTGTCGGCTATGACGTTGGATGACCCAGGGATGTGCGTTGCTATCAGAAAGCGACCCGTGGACTCCGCCCATTGCCAGATTCTCATGGCCTCTCTGCATAGCTGATAGGACTTGGTTTCCCCTTGCTTGTTTATGTACCAGACTACAGACATGTTGTCCGTCTGAACTGCAATAGTTCCCAGAGGAAGAAGGGGAGCAAAGTGTTGCAACACTAGAAACACTGCCCTCAACTCTAGAACATTGATGTGCAGATTGTACTCTAAATTGGTCCATTCGCCTTGGACTGTCTGTCCCTGAAAGATGCCCCCCCACCCTATCAGGGAAGCGTCCGTGGTCACCATAGCTGTCAGCGTGGGTAGCACAAATGGTCTCCCCTTGGAAAGGTTGCAAGTCTGAAGCCACCAGTTTAGGTGTGATTTGCATGTGTTCGTTATAAGAATCTCGTGTGTCAGAGGTAGTTGTTGGAACGACCATTGTGCAAACAGTAGCCATTGTAGGACTCTCATGTGCAGTCTTCCCAAGGGTATTGCAATAAGAGAAGCTGACATGAGTCCCAAAACCTTCAGTACCAGTTTTGCTGGGGATTTCCTGGACAAAAGAAGAAGTATGTGAGTCTGAGTGAAAGTATCCTTTCTGGAGGAAGTCTTAGAATTAACTGATGTGTATCTAATTCGCTCCTATGAATAAGATATGCTGTGATGGCTGTAGTAAGGATTTTGCGGAGTTTACGGAAATTCCGAGGTGAACACACAGTTGAAGAGTGTAGTCTCTGGCCTGTACTAGTTGGCGCTGGGTGGTGGCAGAAAGGAGCCAGTCGTCCAGATACGGAAACACCTGGAATCCTAGGCGTCTCAAGTGAGACGCTACCACTGCCATGCATTTGGTGAAGACCCAGGGGGCTGAGGTCAGACCAAAGGGCAGGGCTCGAAACTGAAAGTGACTGGCACCCAGCCGGAAGCGCAAATGATCTCTGGATGCCCTGGCCATTTTGATGTGGTAGTATGCATCCTTCAGATCTATTGAGCACATCCAGTCGTCCTTCTGTAAGAATGGAAGGATCGATTGAAGCGTGACCATTCGGAACTTTTCTTTCTTGATGAAGGTATTGAGGTCGCTTAGGTCCAGAATGGGCCTCCAGTCCCCTGTTTTCTTTGGAACTAAAAGAACCTTGAGTAAGTTCCGAATCCTCTTTGGTCCGCTGGGACTGGTTGGATGACTCTTTTTCTAGCAGCTTTGAAATTTCTATAGCTGCTGGCTCTCTAGATGGGGCGGCACATCTGGGAGTCTTTTCTTTGGAATGGGATAGGATAGAAATGGTATATTGTAACCTCTGGTAACCACGCTTTTTACCCACTTGTCTGTAGTTATGTTTTGCCAGGCCTGAGGGTATAAAGCTAAGCGACCGACTGCCTCCAGAGCAGGACAGTCGGGCCTCCTCTCAGGAGTGCTGGAAAGGTTTACCAGGGAGTGTATCCCTGTCACCTTGATTCTGCGGACCCCCTCTGCCACCAGGGCGGCGTCTTCCACCTCTGCCCCCTCCTCTGCCTCTAGAAGGGGCATCACCCTGTGTGCCTGGGAAAGATCCTTGGGGTTTTGAAACCACATTTTTCCACCACGTTGCCCTTTGGGGTACGGTCTGGATGGGGTGGAAAACGGACTCCGACAGCAGACAGAGTCTTTCCCTCCTGCTCACACCGGGTAAGGGTCTCCTTTACTTTGGGGCCAAAAGAGTGGCACCGTCAAATGGGGCGTTAGTAAAGGAAGACTTGAAGGCTTCCGAATGAACATAAGCGCATCAGGATTGTCTGCGAAGAGCAATCGCTGAAGCTGCTGCCCTACTCGAACCTTCGGCTGCGTAAGAGATCAGCCTCATGGACGAGTTCACAATGGATGTAAGGGTATTAAGTTGCGCTGTCACTTTCTCTGAGACAGCAGCATCTGTAGTACCCTGGAGGTATCTCCCAACTCTTTGACTAGATCCCTCTGTAGTGGGTGTAAAGTGGGTCAAATAGTTCAGGGATCGCATGGAAAAAGCAGCTGAACTAAAATGAGCTTCCCATACCTGTCCATAGTCCTAGAATCTTTATTAGGGGATGGACAGATGAGGAAGATTCCGACATCTCCTTTTCGTGGCCGCTGCCACCACCATAGCGTCCACTGGAACTCCTTTTGTCAAGTAAGTCTTGTCCTGGGGTGCAGTGATATACTTATTAGGCTTCCTAGGGACTGGTTCCACTGTGTCAGGAGCCTCCCATGCCCTTCGAGCAATAAGTTCCATTAATTCATCGAAGAGCGGAGTGACCCAGGAGGAGGAAGGGCGAGCACCAAATGCCTTTAGCAAGACTGACTCATCCATAGACGGGGGGAGGGACTGCCAGTCACCTCTCTGTTTCAGGATCTCCAATATGTCAGAAAAAGAGACATTTTCTGAAGGTGACTTAGGGGACCCTTCTGACTCATCCAAGTCAGTATCGGATGTCAAAGATTCTTGTGGAGAATCTAAGTGTCTCCTCTTACACACTCTTTTCCTAGGGACTTCTTCATGGGGAGCATCCGAAGAAGCCTCCGAGGAAGAGGGGGCACCCTCCAGGGATGGCTGAGACACCGGTGCTCGACGCTTGGATGTAGCCGTGGGTGCAGAGGAGGATAACGGACCTTTATGGGGAGGAGAAGCTGATCCTGCTGACGTGGTTGTCTGGGTAGACAACACCTTCCTCATGAGGTCGAAAGCCCCCGGGTCCCGAGTCGAGGTATCTCCCGGTTCCGAAGAAATGGGAAGAATCCCCGAAACAGGCACCGAAGGCATCGACCCCGAGGACGGAACCGAGTCGATCCGCGCCGAGGCCCCCGAGAGAGAGCGTCGGAACCGAAACATTGGTCAGACTCTCAGTCCTGGAACCAAGGATGGATCTTCGGCTCCGAGACTCCGGTACCGGATCGGACGGAGTCGAGGTGAACGGAGCCGACCGAGAAAAGGACGGTTCTGGCACCGAGGGCTCCACATGGTTGTCAGTAACTGACATTTTTTGGCCACACTGGCAACGTTTAAAACCTGATTTAATTTTCTCAGACATCTTAAAGAAGAAACAGGTAAGAGAAAAAAGGTCAAGTCCAGTAGAGTGACAAATCCAGTAAATATGTCGAATCCGATATACAAGTCAGTCCGGTTGTCAAATTCAAGTAAGGGGTGGTAGGCCCCGAAAAACTCTAATAAGTTTAATTAAACTTAACGGTACCGAGTATTTCTACCTTACCACACACACATACACTATGTCACCAAATAGTACTTTAGAATAAATTTTTCCTGAAAAATAACAACAATAAAAGTTATTTCTTATCTGAAGTTGCTCGAGCTCGATCCCAGTGATGCGAACGCAGCAGCGGCAAACTAGATCTGAGGTAAAGGCAGAGGGGGATTGTGGGTATTAGGTTGTCTCGAGCTTCTTCTCGATGCAGAGCTTGCAAGCGGCCGACACGGAGCCAAGGATCGGCTCCGAACCCATGTGTAAGAACAAACGGCGAGATTGAACACTATCACATTGTTTTCTTTACATAGAAAGCTAAATTGAGAAAGCATACACAAGACATTAAATGTTCATTCAGTCATTGTATCATGTAGTCCTGGCAAGCTCTGATTGTTTTTTTTTTTTACTTCTCATAGAACTATATTTAATGGGTTTGGACTTATATCTATTACCATGACTAAGCACATATCTACTGTTAGAAGTAGGTGACTAGTAGATAAGTAGTTTTTTATATATATACTTAAGCCATACTAGAAATTACAGTTTGTTTTATTTATTTTTTAGTACACAGTGGCAGATCGTGTATTGTCTACTTTACTGTCAGAGTTTATATAGCTGATTGGACAGTTTGTTACGAAGTCATAATTGGAATCAGTTTCTGATTTGTGGTTTGGATTTTAAACAGTGAGTGTTAACTTGTGTATTTTTAAAGTCTGATGAAGCATTAAGGACAAAGAAAAAAGTTATATTAAAAGCTTTTTGGTTTACTTTACTTAGCTCTGTTTGTTGTCACCCAGTTTTTATTCTGGTTCTGTTCTTTGTGTTCTGGTGTGACAGCTTCATCCCAGCTGTGTGGTTGTTTTTTATTTTTTTGGTTTTGTTAATTGGGTTTATTCATTAATTGTGCTGCAGCATCCCCTCAATTATGCATCTTTTGCATTGGTGGCTGAATTAAATGGTTTTGGCAGTTGTTCCTTTGTTATGCTGTTGTTTTGCTGATGAGAGACCATGGTTTGGAGGGCCAGTGGTTTTCAGAACTGTTCACAGACTGTGATCTACTCACAAGTAACCATTGCTCGCTGTGCATAGGCAATTGCAGCATAGACTGTTGGTGTGGGAAGGAGTTAGTGGCAGGCTTTCCACTTGGTTATCCTGACTGTTTTACTGAGTTTTTTGGAAATGAGCCATCTAGTTGCCATAGCTTGTTTATTTCTTTTAAAAATAAAAGAGAAGTAAAAGAAATGGGAAGGAGGCATGTCATGTGGGTGAGTTTGAGTAAGTTTCTGAATGTTGTGCACCAGCAAAGGTAATGCAACTTATTGTCTATCACACATGCAAGGAGTGGTCATGCACCTTCTTAAAACAGGGTATACACTTTCTGTTCACTTATTTGGGAATAATGTTGAAGCCATATGAAACTGAACTCAGCATATGAACTTTTGCACTCGATCAGAGTGAGATGTTAATACTAATTTTAAAAGCTACAGCATGTACTGAGTGATCGCATTTCTTCTGTTGTAATTGTCATCCCTACATGGGACTGCTGTTTTGACTCACTTTATCTTGTTCTTCTTAATCTCTCCTATCTCTTGGTGGCTTTAGGGGGATAGGTGGTGAATTATACTTAATAAACAGTGAAAATAATTCAGTTATAGTCTTTTTATTTCAGAAAATGCATAACCAATTCACATTCTCTTTTTCTGTCAATGTTTCAAGTTAATAGCACTGATATTTTGAAGTGTCCCTGATTGTCCTTGATGTCTGTCTGGATTTGTCTCAGATTCTTTTGAAGTTTGTTCCTGGTTGGTGGAGAGCTGTGTTTTAAGTTATAAATAAATGGGTGTGGTTGTAGAAGGATACTGTGACCTTTATAACTTATGTACAAAATATATATCTATATATCTATCTGTATGTATATATATATATATATATATATATATATATTTATATATATATGTGTGTGTGTATATATATATATATATATAGATATATATATATATGTATATATATATATATATATATATATATATATATATATTTAAATATATATATATATATATATATATATATATATATATATATATATATATAGGTCTATAACACTTGGCCATCATCGGGGATTTGCCCTTTTCCCCACTGTAGTGTGATCTCAAAGTTGGCATATTTCTTTAGGGGGTGAGTGAGGGGCACAACCTCCACATTTGGGGGGATCAGAGCCCCACTTCCTCCACACTTTGAAGGGTATTAAATTTTGTGTGGTTTTAGGTTGGCTAAGCATAGACCCATATATATATATATATATATGTGTGTTTATCTTCCTAAGTCCGACAACCACATGCTCGAAATTGCTGCAGTAAACTGCAAACTGCGAATTCACAAAACCACAAAGCCAAAGTTCTAAATAACAAAATCTTGCCCCCTTTTTGACCCATGATAGCACTTGTTTCAGCTGTGGATCAGATGGAAATGTCAACTCTTGCTGTTTTTTTCTAACTTTAGGGAAATCGATAGGACGGAATTCCTGGAAACGGTTTGTGTATCTGCACATTCGAAGGATGTGCTTTCAACTATATGAAGTTAAATTTTATATATAAATATATATATATATATATATATATATATATATATATATATATATATATATATATATATACACATGTAGATATATATATATATATATATATATATATATATATATATATATATATGTAGATATATATATATATATATATATATATATATATATATATATATATATATATATAATGTAA
This sequence comes from Protopterus annectens, assembly GCF_019279795.1. Lineage (NCBI taxonomy): Eukaryota > Metazoa > Chordata > Ceratodontiformes > Protopteridae > Protopterus > Protopterus annectens. Next base: position 1,722,288,241 of record NC_056733.1, on the reverse strand, counting down.
AAGACAATTAATTTAGTGACTGAGTCACTTGTCAAATACATTACTGCTGTGTACAGTTGTAGGTCAAATAGCCTGCTTTCAGGATTGTAGGAAGCTATTTATTCATCTTGATAGAGATCAAATTTACCAGTAGCCCAGCAGGTAGTGTGCTCACTTTTGATGCTGATGGCTGTGAGTTCTATTTCCACAATAGATATTTTTTTTTTCTTTAACTTGGTGGTTAACACATTTTTTTTTTTTTTTTTTGGCAGATGGCTAGATCTCACCGTGTGAAGGAGAGATGGGTAGCAATTGTTTCTCAAGCAGAGGAGCCTTTTGAGTGCTGCCAGTGGGAGAGTCCTCCCATAGTGGATGCATCCAGTATGTCAAAGAAGAAATGGTGAGCACAGGCATCAAAAACGCTCTAAGAACATGAGGTAAATGAGCCTGGAAGTCAACAGTTGGTGCTATCATGGACAGTCTGGGCAGTGGAGTGGGCTCTGATAACATTTCAGAGAATGATATTTTGTTAGGATTAGATAGAGACAGTGTAGAATTGACAAGTCCAGGGTGCAGGAGTCTTGGGGGTGATGGAGTAGAAGAAGTATATCATAACGATGATGTTGCAGGTAGTGGAGTTGATCAAGATCTTTTTAGGGGAGATGAGGTAAGTGCAGAGTGAGGCGATGATTGAGCATGATTATATGGGGTCATTGTTAGGGAGTTAAGGGTTGAGGTTGGATAGGAGAGGGTCATCACAGCATAGAGTGAGTTCCAATTTTGGGATGCAACCAGGGACTGGTTAGCTGCTCAGGCTTTGGTAAATGCAGAAAGGAGGGTATTTCTGACCCCACATATCCCAGCATTGGTTAATAAAAGTATTTGGAAAGGTAAGTGCTTGAAATATTTGAATTAGTGGCTGCAGAAGGGATAAAATGTTTGATGGAATCTAATGTTGCAAATAACAAGGATCTCTTGGTGGTTTTATTGGCATCGAGGCATAGGATGGTCAGAAGGCTTTGGGCTTGGTTGTGTGAGAATTGGGTTCTTGGTTTTTGTGTACTTCCTGGCAGTTTGTTTAAAGAAGAATAATTCACTGATTTTACCACTTTTGGCTTATTTTGTCATGATTTGTGAGGCTCAAAGTTTGAGTGCTGGGAATGTTTGGATATGGAATGATCAACTGTCTTGTAAATGGAAAATCATGAATTAGTCATTGAGATGGGAAATGAGGCACCCTGACATTTGAGTGGCCACAATGATGGGTAGTTTTGAGGGTTTCACTCGGTGGGATAAGTTAGTGGAAGAGATAGGTGGAGTGTGTTGGGCATCTATTGCAGGATGTTGCAAATGAGTGGCATGCAGATTCATGCATACTTTCTCAATTTATGCTGGAGTGCATCCAGTATCTCAGTGTGGCCATCAGTAGAGGACTTTAGTTCACAGGGGATCTTTCATGACTGATACGGAATCCTTATCCTCCCAAGGCAAGATATACAAGGGCTTAGTGTACAGAGGGGAGGTTCATACTTTCTGGGGCAGAGGGCAAAATGTTATTCCCATTTGCCCTTTGACATATAGGCATTGTGCCAAATGTTGTTGAGTCACTTTCTGGACTTAGAGATTGTGGTGGAGTTGATTGGGGGGGCTCTTTAGTGTTTTCTGTCAAGTCAGGGACTTGTGACGTTGGTTTAGTTTGCAAGACTTTATGTTCCATCTGGGGGAAATGAGGAGGTATTGGAGGGTCTGGTTGAGACTGAGTGGTGTGCAAGCAGGATATTGGACCCATTTGAGTACCCTCCCTCTGTCAATTTTAAAGTTTCAGTATTGAAGTTTGTTCCTAAAAGGCCTCCTGGTGAATACAGTTTGATTCACCATTTGTCTTTCCCAGAAGGGAATGTGATCAACAATTTTATCTCTAATGAGGATTCAAAGGTTAGGCATGCCTCACTGGATGATACTGTGGCAATCATTACAGGGTTTAATGATGCATTGTTAGTAAAGGTTGATACTGCATTTATGTTCTGCTTGCTTCTCATATCGGAAGAAGAATGGGCTTTGTTGGGCATGGTTGTAGACAATAAATTTTATTTTGACAAGACCATGCCAATGGGTTGTTCAGCAGCTTGTACAACATTTGAAAAATTTAGCACCATCTTTCAGTGTATCGGTCAGCAAAGGGTGGGTACTCAAAAGGCTGTTCGTTATTTGGATGACTTTCTGTTAGTCGAATAAGGGTTTGTAGGGGCTGTGGAAAGTATAAGGCATTCTTGCCATGAACGAAGAGTTGAGTGTTCTGTTGGTGACTCAGAAGTTGGTAGGCCCCGCCAAGGCATTATGTTTTTTTGGGCTTGACAGTGGATTCAGGATGGAGGTTGGTTTTCCTTCCAGTTGAGAAGCTAGAGCAATTGAAAGGGATGATTTTATGCATGATGGTTAGGGACAAGGTGCAGGTTAAGGATGTCATGGAGCTTTTTTGCTCTTGAACTATGCATGCTGGGCAATTAGTCCTGGTCGTACATTTTGCAAGTTGGTGGCATTCTTGTACAAAGGGGGGAGAGGCAAATATTATTGGATAAGGGTTAGCAAGCTCCTCCAAGTGGATTTAGAATTGTTGTACTTCTTGGATTGTTTCAATGGCATTTCATTTTGGCAGGAGCACTGGGTGAATCAGAAAGAATTGTAATGTTTTACATATGATGCAGGGGGGATAGGGCTGTTTTTTTTTAACAAGGAATGGTTTGCAGCTCATTAGCCAGATGATTGGGATGATGAATGGAAGAAGGATGTGGCCTTCTTGGAATTTATGTCTATTTATGTGGCTTCAATGGTATGACAGGATAGATTGCATGGTAGGAAGGTTGTTTTTAATTCCGACAATATTGCAGTGGTGTGGGTGCTAAAGTCAAAAACAGCCAAATCCAGTTTACTTTTGTTAGTTGGATGAAAATTGGCTCGGCAGAGTTTGTTGATATTTTTTTCTTTTACAGGTGTACACTATTCAGTTTCTAGTAATGTGATTGCTGACAGCCTTTCTCACTTTCAGTTTCACAGGTTTCAGTAATTGGTCTTGGAGATGCAAGACAACCCAATCATCTTCCCAGAGAAAGTATGGCAGATTGTGCTGAAATGATGGGATGGCTCATTCAGCAATCTTGAGTGGATTTGACAAAGAAGGTGTATGGTAGGCATACCTCTCAACGTCTTAGAGCAAGAAATCTGGACAAAGCCATAAAAAATAGGGGGACGAAGGCCTAAAAATAGGGGCAATTTTAAATATTGCTGTTACAAGCTTAGAAAGTAGATAGAATAACAGGTATTGCATTTGCATGACTTTTCTGGAGGATATGAAGTATGAAACTCAAATGTCTGTCATTATTTTCTGACTTAAATCATCAATAATTTGAGAGTGATTTGCTAGAAAACCACAATTTTATGAAACGTACCACAAATATGAGGCAAAAATCTGGACATTCTGCAAAAATCTGTACAGTTGAGAGGTGTGATGGTAGGGCATTATTTGTATTTGATGAATTTGTGTTGCAGTTGCAGAGGAGGAGAGAGTTTGGTTGGTGAAGTTTTTGCTGCAGTATGCAGCTCAGGCTTGGAATAAAAGGAGGGCAGTTCAGTCATTTAAGGTGGACCTGGCGGCTAGTGGAGTTAGGGGATTTGACAAAGTCATGGCCAATAGCTCAGATGTTGAAAGGTCGGGGTCAGACACCTGGTAGGAGGGCTGGTAGGGATTGGCTAATGGAAAGGCAGGCTCTTATATGTTGTCAATTGGCTTAAACTCTGGTGTCATTCAAAGGGGATCCAATGTCTGTCTGCCTGGGATGACATGCTGGACAAGCCACGCTGCTTCCCATGAGGATGGCTTGCACCTGTCACCCCTGGGATTCCGGTTATTGGCAAAGGCTCTTGCCACCCCCATAGTGCCTTTTTTAGGCAAGGCTCAAATTCTAAACCTACCACCCTAGAACACAATAGTGGAAAAAAACTAAGGGTAATGCTGCTCAATGCCAGAAGTCTCAATCTCAAAATGCACGCACTCGAGGCCCTTCTCAGTATGGAGAACATCGATGTCTGTGCTGTGACAGAAACCTGGTTCAAGGCACCTGAGAGCACCCCAGCACTATCAGGTTTTACCTCATATCATGCGTTCCGGCCCCAAAATCCGGACAATACCAAGAAAGGAGGGGGGGTATCCATATTCATCAAGGACACCCACACCTCAAGATTGGTGGCAATGCACGATGCAGCGGAGGCCATCCAGGTGCAATTAACCATAGGCAAGACTGCTCTGCAATTTGTAGCATGTTACAGGCCACCCTCACAAACTCAGGAACCTCACATGGCTTTCCTGAAAACACTGGAGGGGATAAATGTATCTCCGAACACCATCATACTAGGTGACTTCAATTACCCAAATATAGACTGAGAACACTACTCAAGCCCAAACACTCTAGCCCAAAAGTTCCTGGAATTCATAAACTCAAATGCCATGGAACAACTAGTCACCATCCCCACAAGAGGAGAAAACATACTTGATCTCATCATCACGAACATGGGAGCACAATGTTCAACACCGAAGTATACCCCTCACCGGTGAGATCAGATCACAAACTAATCTCGCTGGAGGTCCTCATCCCGCCCCCACCTGAAATAAAAAAGAACACAGTAAAGAACTTCTCAAAAGCTGACTTCACACTTCTAAAGACTAGTGTGGTCTCCTTTAAGGCCCCCGAGCAGTAAACATTACTCAAGCAGCTGAATCACTTACAAATGCCTTCTACCAGCACCTGCAGGACTGCATGGATCAGGCAATCCCAAGCAAAACAAGACTCTTTGTACCAAGGCAAACATCCAAAAGCCTACTGGAAATAAAAATATAGATAAAAGAGACAGTGTAGAATTGAAAAAGGTCCGGTGCAGGAGTCTTGGGGGGGGTGATGGAGTAGAAGAAGTATATCATATGATGATGTTGCAGGTAGTGGGTTGATCAAGATCTTTTAGGGAGATGAGAGTAAGGTGCAGAGTGGGGAGGCGATGATTGAGGCGTGATTATATTGGGTCATTGTTAGGGAGTTAAGGGTTGAGGAGGTTGGATGAGAGAGGGTCATCACACAGCAGCACTAGTGAGTTCCAATTTTGGGATTCCTGACAAGGATAAGTTAGCTGCTCAGGCTTTAATGAAATACCCAGAAAGGAGGTATTCCTGACCCCACATATCAACATTAGTTAATAAGTATTTGGAAAGGTAAGTGTTTGATATTTGAATTAGTGGCTGCAGAAGGATAAAATGTTGATGGGAATCTAACTTTTGCCAAATAACAAAAGTCTCTTGGTGGCTTTAGTGGCATGAGGCATGGATAGTCAGAAGGCTTTGGGCGGTTGTGTGAGGTGCGGTTTCTTTGGTTTTGTACTTCACAGCGGTTTGTTTAAAGAAGAATAATTCACTGATTTTACACTTTTTGGCTTATTTTAGCCATGATTTGTAGAGGCTCCAAAGTTTGAGTGCACAAGAATGTTTGGATATGGAATGATCAGCACAACATAAATGGAAAATCATGAATCAGTCGTTGAGGATGGGAAATGGGGCACCCTGACATTTGGTGGCCACAGTATTGATTTAGTTTGAGGGTTTCACTCGGTGGGATAAGTTAGTGGAAGAGATGGGTGGAGTGTGTTGGGCATCTGTGCAGGATGTTGCCAAATGAGTGGCATGCAGTTTAATGCCTCAGTTTATGCTGGGTACATCCAGTATCTCAGTGTGTATCAGGAGACTTTGGTTCACAGGGGATCTTTCATGACTGATACGGAATCCTTGTCACTCCCAAGGCAAGATATACAAGGCTTAGTGTGCAGAGGGAGGTTCATGCTCTGGGGCAGAGGGGCAAAATGTTATTCCCATTTTGCTTACTGACATATAGGCATTATGCTTAAATGTTGTTGAGTCACTCTGAGATTGTGTAGTGGAGTTGATTGGAGGGCTCTTTAGTGTTTTCTGTCATGTCAGGGACTTGTGAGTTGGTTTGGATTTACCAGACATATGTTCACATGTGGGGAAATGAGGAGGTATTGGAGGGGTCCTGGCCCCGGGGCCCCAGGAGTGGTGTGCAAGCAGGATATTGGACCCATTTGGGTACCTTCTGTCAATTTTACAAAGTTCCAGCATTGATTTACATTTCCTAAAAGGCCTCCTGGTGAACCTAGTTTTGATTCCACCATTTGTCACACCACCAGGAAAGGAATGTGGTCAACAATTTTATCTCTATTGAGGATTCAAAGGTAGGCATGCCTCACTGGATGATATGGCAAAATCATTACAGGGGTTTAATGATGCATTGTTATTAAAGGGTTGTTCTGCATTTATGTTCTTGCTTCTCATATCAAGAAAGAGAATAGACTGTTGGGGCACATGGTTGTGAGACCAATAAATTTTATTTTGACAAAGGAATAAAGCGCAATGGGTTGTTCAACAGCTTGTACAACATTTGAAATTTAACGCACCATCTTTCAGTGTATTGAATCCAGCAAAGGGTGAGTACTCAAGAATATTCGTTTATTTGGATGACTTTCTGTTAGTCAGGCATGAGGGTTTGTAAGGGAGCTATGCTGGAAATATGAAACATTCACTTACATATGAGCGAAAGGATAGAATGTTTCTATTGGTGACTCAGAAGTTGGTAGGCCCTGCAAAGCTGTTATATTTGGGCTTGACAGTGGATTCAGGATGAAGTTGGTTTTCCTTCCAGTTGAGAAGCTAGAGCAATTGAAAGGATGATTTATGCATGATGGTTAGGGACAAAGGTGCAGGTTAAGGATGTCGTAGACTTTGCTCTTGAACTGGCCACATGCTGGTAATTCAGTCCTGGTCCGTACACAAGTTGGTGGCGTCTTATAAAGGGGAGGTAAAATATTTATTGGATGAGGTTAACAAAGCTCCTCAAATGCGATTTAAGTGCTGTACTTGGTTGTTTCAATGGCATTTCATTTTGGCGGGAGCACAGGTGGTCTAGAAAGGTGTAATGTTTTACATATATGATCACAGGGGATAGGGCTGTTTTTTTTTAACAAAGAATGGTTTGCAGCTCATTAGCCAGATGATTCGGATGATGAATGGAAGAAGGATGTGACCTTCTTGGAATTTATGTCTATTTATGTGACTTCAATGGTATGACAGGATAGATTTTTATGGTAGGAAGGTTGTTTTTAATTCCGACAATATTGCAGTGGTGTGGGTGCTAAAGTCAAAAACAGCCAAATCCAGTTTAGTTTTGTTAGTTGGATGAAAATTGGCTCGGCAGAGTTTGTTGATATTTTTTTCTTTTACAGGTGTACACTATTCAGTTTCTGTGTGTGATTGCTGACAGCCTTTTCCTCACTTTCAAGTTTCACAGGAACTGATAATTTGGTCATCTTGGAGATGCAAGACAACCCAATCATCTTCCGAAGTATAGCAGATTGTGCTGAAATGATGGGATGGCTCATTCAGCAATCTTGAGTGGTTGACAAAGAGGTGTGGTGGGCGCCTCTCAGCGTCTTAGAGCAAGAAATCTGGACAAAGCCATAAAATGGGGACGAAGGCCTAAAAATAGGGGCAATTTTAAATATTGCTATTACAAGCTTAGAAAGTAGATAGAATAGCCAGGCCCTTGCATTTGCATGACTCTGGATATAGTATGGAAACTCAAATGTCTGTCATTGTTTTCTGACTTAAATCATCAATAATTTGAGGTGATTTGCTAGAAACCACAATTTTATGAAGCGATACCACAAATATGAGGCAAAAATCTGGACATTCTGCAAAATCTGGCAGTTGAGGTGTGATGGTAGGGCATTATTTGTATTTGATGAATTTGTGTTGCAGTTGCCGAGGAGGAGAGAGTTTGGTTGGTGAGGTTTTTGCTCTAGTATGCAGCTCAGGCTTGGAATAAGGGGAAGGCAGTTCAGTCATTTAAGGTGGACCTGGTGGCCTGAGTGGAGTTAGAAGTTGACAAGAGATCTGCCGGCCCAATAGCTCAGATGTTGAAAGGTCGGGGTCAGACACCTGGTAGGAGGGCTGGTAGGTATTGGCTAATGGAAAGGCAGGCTCTTATATGTTGTTAATAGGCTTGAAGTTATTAAAAGGGAATTCAGTGGATTATACATTGTGGGCTACCTAGTCAATGTGGATGTATAGTGGAGCATTCAGGGTGATTGAGTTGCTGGGATCACTGGTGTGGCAGAATGTGGCTATATTTCCTTTGTCAGTGGAGATATAGTTGCATCAATTGAAAACAAATCAGATGGGTAAGGCTGTGCAGATTGTATTATGGATGGCTAGAGATGAGTCCATGTCTCCAGAGTCATTGGCCAGAAGGTTGCAGTTGTCACATAGGATCATAGGGTAGTACTAAGCTAACTGCCCTTGTGAGCCATTGTAATGCCTAGCCAATTATCCCTTGTGAGACTCAAACCCTGCACCTTGTGTTTGTAAAGCAAACACCTTAACCATTAGGCCATTCTCCCAACTCCAACATGGTCGGAGTCTGCATGATTTGATTTTTCAGTCACAGGTATGGAAGAGTTATAACAGACAATCAGTTCTTGAGTGTGATAAGGAAGGATTTTCAATGTTTAGTCTTTCAGGGAGAGAGGTTTTCTACCCATTATTTTCATATTGGAAGGGCATCATATTTTGGAGAGATGGTTGGTCAGTGGAGGTTATTAAGAGGGTGAGGCATTGGTCATCTGGTGCCTTTTTCTCTTCAGTTAGATAAGTATACTTATTTAGTTGCTGTATTTAAACTTTTTTTCAGGTAGAAAAGTGGTCATATTGGGTCATTCCTATATTTATTGGGCTGGAAAGCAGGCTGTGATTAGGCCAAATGGACACAAGTTGTGTTGCAGCACTACTGGTAGAGAGTTTTTTTTGGCATGGTGTCAAAGGCCTGAGCTGTCATCAGCTCTAGGATAAGTTCACAGACATATGTGTTCAGATTGGAATCCCATGTATTTTAATGGTCCATTTAGCAGATAATGATTTAGGGGTCATTCCAAAATGGCAGTTATTGTTTGAGGTACTGTGGGACTGGGCAAGTCTAAGTTGTAGGTTTCCAGACATGAGTATTGTGTGCTCAGAAATTGTACTACATGTTGTTTGGAGGAATGCAAGCAGTTTTATGGGTATGAGCTGCTTGGCACATCTTTAACATTAGGCTTTCGAGGAACTTGGGTATTTGTAATATCGATCATAGGGGCTTCAATCCTAGAGATCCAGTGTGGTTTAGGATGGATTGAGTACACCTGAGTGAGTGATTTGTTCAAATTAGACCTGTCATTATTTTTGGAAAGTTTTGTAAAACCATTGTATTAGTTTGAGGGGGAACAGCCTGTGTCAAGCTGGTTGGCAGAGAAGAGGAGATGGCATGTCCCTGTTCTGTTCCCCATCTAATGTTTTGTTTTGGATCTTACAGGGTGGCTGGTCGGGCATTGAAGTGAGTGGGGTCACGCTGCTTCTGCTGTGAAGTCAGGGTAAGCGAGAGGCTGTGATAATACTGCTTAATTTACGGTGGGACAGAGGTCAGCAGGTACTGCTGCCTACTGTTAATTTGTTATGTTTAAGTTATATTTTGATAAATAAATTCTATGATTAATAAATTCTGTGATTAATAAATATTGTTTAATAAAGGTCATCTTATGGCATGATGGTGTAGTGTGATTTTCTTGGGGACAAAGGAGATCTAGACAATTGTAGCTACCTGTTAAACTGCTGAACGCAAACATTCACCATTTTCTTTAGTTATTGCCTTCACTTTTTTCTTACTATCACAAGTGTGTTCTTTTTTGCAAGATGACATCTTGTTATTATATTAGGCAAGATTTTGATTTGGTATTTACTTAGTAAGCAACCATTACCAATAAATACATGTGAATAGTTTTTGGAAAATGACATTAACTGCATCTAATTCTGTAATTTTATGATTTTAATCTTTACAGGTTTATAGATTATTAGGCATGCAGTCTAGGAGACCATTAGAGAGCCCAACCAAAACTCTGTATTGCCGCAATGCACTGTCTGGTTAAGTGACTTGATCCAGGTCACACAGTCCACAAATTAAGGCTGAAGGAATCAAACCCTACTAGTTTACTTGTGTTATTAAACGCACAATGTTGGAAACATTTCTGATAATACAATCTCAAAAGTGTGAATGCTTCTACTCTTGTATATTGTGAATACAGTTAACCTGCCAAGTTTATCACATGCACTAAAAACAGAAAACTAGAAAAGGTAGTCTGAAAATTGTATTTGTTGTACAATCACATCAGTAGTGTGCAGCCCTCAATCTTTACTTTGTACCCTGATGATGTCATAAAGTGTGAGATGTTTTATTCATTTTACCTTGACACTTTTGTTCTGGAAAGATGGACTATGACAAAACAGTTCATTATGCCTATATATCTAGCTTAAAGACAATAAATTTCCCATTAATAAGAATCTCAGTTTAGCTAATTTTTCAGTACTCTATGTGAAATTAATAGCACTTGGAATCTGTGCTTTCCACACTACCAAGAGACAAAATATTTTCCCCCTCATTTTTTCTTGAACAGGATGTTGGCTTTAATTTTTCCTCAGGTAGACAGTAAATGTTGGAGGTGTGATGGGGAAGAAAGAGGTACTTGGGAACATATTTTCTGGGAGTGTGGTGGATTGGCTAACTTTAAGAATTCCCTGTAGGATGCACTGTCAGAGTTGCTGGGTGGGCGGATTGGTGTGATGAGGGAGATGATTTTTCTGAGCTGTGATACAGAATCAGAATTGCCTAGACATGGTAAGACCATGATGTATCTAATTATGGTAGCTGCTAAAAAAAGCAATTACTAGAAAATGGAAATCAAATCCTAAACCAACTATATTAGCAGTAGTGAATATAGTAACAGAGATAAAACAACTGGAATTAAGATCATTAGAAAATGGTAGGAGCAAACTTGTTTGTTTGTCTTCTTTGCTTTTCCCGGTTAGGGGTCACCACAGCAGAACTCCGGTCTGCTAATGATTGGCAGTCGATTTTTATGTGCCGTGTTGTCAGCCCGACGCCCAACCTTCAGCAAAGGCATGCCCATTCATGCATGTCTAGGAGCAAACTACATAGTAAAAAATGGGAATTGTGGGAATAATACAAACAGGGGAGGAATGAAGTTTAAAACAAGGCAGGACTTAAATGAGCTATATAATGCTGAACTGAAAATGATTGGGTAGATTATAAGTGATGCATAATGTCTGCAGCTGTGAGTGTGTCACTATGGTTTATGATGTAAAATGCTTGCAACTAAGATTGTGTCGGTGTGGTTTGTTTCCATTTATATACATTTATGATTGCTTATGTTGTAAGTGATTGTTTAATAAAAATGTTTCTTGTTTAAAAAAGAGGGCAGGAATTGAATAATTTGTGTAACGTTGCTTAGGTTATTTGATATATAGCAATATATGTGAAGTATAATGTTTGTTAATGTTAATTTGTTAATCCAATTTTATTACTTTTGTATAAATGTTAATTTGCTTAAGTCAGAAGTGATAATTTGATAAATGTGCTTAAAAAAACAGAATGTTGGCTTTGTGCAAACAACTTATTATTTTTAAAATCTCACAGAATGGTTCTTGTTATCACATGTCCCATGATTTTGATTAAATGTAATTTTCCCTTCTTGTACCTGTAGTCACAACTAGAACTCAACGTTTTAACATGGCTTCTTAAAGGGTCAGTCTAGCATACCATATAATTTTTTTGTTATTATTCCCATTAAAGTATGCATTTTGGCTTTATACCTTATTTAACATTATTATGTGGCACAGTTTTATTTCGCTGCATACATCATCTGCCTAGCAGCCTATTTCTCACTCCATTTTTAATGCCAACGTGAACTGCATCACTTATCACTAATTCATGAAGCTCATCAAACTCACATTTTTTTGGGAGGGGTCTTTTATGTAACTTTTTATTTAGTTCACTCATGCAAGCATACATGATATTTAGAGCACCCTTGTTCCTTGAAAAAAAAGGGAAATTCATTACAAATTATATATTTTATTCTCATGGCTCATAGTATGCTTTTAATGCTGAACTGTTTATTTCCTTGGCTTGTCATTGAATGTATCAAACGCTTTGATAGCTTTTACCCCTGTAACATTCAACAACTTTGCATATTCAGCTTTGTCTGCCTTATTTTCAACTCTTCTTTGATTCAGGAATAACTCAAACATCTGGATCCAAAACCTTGTTTTCAACTCCTCTTGGATTGAGAAATAGTTCAAATATCTGGATCCAAAGTTTTCACTTTCATTATAAGTTATACAACAGCCAAACAGTATGAAAAATGAAGAATAAATTGAATTTAGATTTAGGAAAAATTAAGAAAAAATAGTGGTTCCATTGTTTAAAAAAATGATGGCAAAAATGTAATGGTTTAAATAGAAGCAAGGTTATCAATGGTGATATTATGATACTGTAAACCAGCAGGGCATATGCTAACAGCTGAAAAAAACAAGCACAGTTTAAATGCTTTGGGTATAAACTCATCAACCTGGCACTCTGGACATTAACTTTAATTTCTTAGATCAGTTAAAATACATCAAAGTAAATCAAAATGGTAAAGAAGAGAAGCATTACAGAAACATGTTGTTCTGTATCTAAAATATTCAATGTCCCCATAATGCTGTCTAAACTTATAGTCTAGATTTCTTTACTGGTTTTTCCCAATATTAACATTAGAAGCTGCAGCAAAAATGGATGTAACAGTCTAGATAGGAGAATTTAAGACTTCACATTTCATACTAAAATGATGCCGCGGTGGTACGACGGTAGCGTTGTTACCTCACAGCAAGAGGTTCTCCCGGTCGATTCTTGGCTGGGCTGGGAGTGCCTTCTGTGTGGAGTCTCCTCAAGGTTGGTAGCATCTCGGTGACATGCATGTGTAAATGGGCATGCCTTCATTGAAGGTTGAATGTTGAGCTGGCACCTCGGCGTTTCGAGAAAAACTCTACTGCCAATCATTAGCGGACCGGAGTTCCGCTGTGGCGACCCCTTACCTGGAAAAGCCAAAAGGCAAACAACAACATTTCATACTAAAATAATCACTGTCTCTCTGCAGTCTATGTTGGAACAGATGAACTTTTATTCCTGCATCAATAAGAAAATCACTTATCTTAGTGTTACATATATTGAATTATCAGCCTGATTTGTGATTTTTAATTAGGTAACTTCAATTAACATTCACAAGAGTGGATAGCTATCTTCAAGACACTTTGAGTCATAAGAAATTGCACATTTTTTAATACACAAAAGAGACTCAACAATTAAAAGCCTCTTCAATAAATATATAGAGTTTTGGTCAGACATTACTGCATTGCTGAGACTGTATTTCTGATTTGTTAGTTTTGTGTGTCATATTTAAGACCATCACATTTTACTTTGTCTTTCTTTTGGCTGATTCTTACAAATCTGACTATTAAGTATGCAAAATTACAAATGATGATAGCTCATCATTTAGAACATTAAGAGTTTTATTCAGATTTGGCACTTTATATCTGTAGCTGTCTGTCTCTTTATCTATCTATCTATCTATCTATCTATCTATCTATCTATCTATCTATCTAACTATTAATGTAGTAGTCTATACCGAACACAAAATATATTGATGTCCCACTGTTGACAACAAGACATTGATAGTCTACTGTGCATGCTCCAAGGGTTAACATTGGAGCATGCAAAATAAAGATCTCCTCCCCAAGCCTCTACTAATTATATATACTAATTCTGAGATTGCATGATCCCCAGGAAAATGCTCCTGCCTGGGGATTGTCAGGCTCACACAACTGTTGATCATCTGTTTCTCTTGCACACCATTTGACCATCTATTTCTGTTGACCAATGTGTGTCCATCAAACAGATTATCACTAAACCCATCTACATAGCTATCTATCTAGCTATCTGTCTCTCTCCGTATATATACCTATATCTATATATCTATATATATCTATATATATATATATATATATATATATATATATATATATATATATATATATATATATATATATACATATACTCACAGACCCTTTTTCCCATTGTTGAAAATAGAGTCAAGGTGTTATTTAAACTGTGACAATCAGTGACATCCCAATCATGAATGCATAACCATAGACAGCCACTAACTATTTCTACCAGCTATGAGAATGCATAATCGCTGACATAAGGTCATATTTCCTACCTGGGGACTGTTGATGTATGGATGGAATAGTCTACATCGAACACACAAAATAGCGATGTCCCAAACATCAACACATAAAAGTTGACAACAAAACTCCTATTTAAAATCATAAAATAATCAGTAAATGTTTTATTGGAAATGAAGGTAAAAACACAAATAACTAAATATGCACACAAGTAATGCTTCATCATGTTTTGTTCTTGCTTCCCAAAAGATTAAATGTGCACTGCAGAGTGACAGTATGAGCTTTATTCTAAACAGCCTCAATAGTCAATGCAGGTAATAGATATAGGTAGACTTTATTGTGCCAAATGCAGAATCTGAGTTAAAAGAAAATAAAGACGCTGCTCTGTGAATGTGCATATTGCAACAAATCTGTAGACATGATTCCATTTTCTAAGATAAGTGCAAACAAGACCAAATAAACTCTTAAGGACACACCTGCTTATAAAACAGAAAAAAATACAGATATAATGATCATCACCTTCATTTTACATATGTAAGTATTCATCTCACAAACTCCATATGGCATTTCTAACAAAAGATTACTTTCACAGATTACACATATTATTATCTCTTTAATTACATCTGAAGCAAACATTCCATAAAAAAAAACAAAAAAAAAAACAACTGGCTATTATAATCATCCTGTGTTGCTGTGGAATATAAAACACATGCTGTTTTGTACATAGGACATGAACCTAACTTCTGTTATGTAAAGGATTACACTCTCTCTAAAGGTTTTCAGTCTTATGCTAAATCACCCTCAGAG
This sequence comes from Protopterus annectens, assembly GCF_019279795.1. Classification (NCBI taxonomy): domain Eukaryota; kingdom Metazoa; phylum Chordata; order Ceratodontiformes; family Protopteridae; genus Protopterus; species Protopterus annectens. The sequence goes on along the minus strand of NC_056733.1, from coordinate 1,722,273,240 downwards.
TGTGGGAAAGGTATAGTCTATCACACCTTTACTAAATTCCAAACTGTATGGATCAGTTTTCTTATAAAAGAAAGCTATACCTATATCCTTACCAGCTTATCAAGGTAAGTAGCTGTTGCATGATCCTATGCAGCTAGCATGTTTGCATTTCCTATATTAGCCACAATTTGTGCTTTTTTTAAGAATATGGAGACATCACCACCTTTATTATCTTTGTCTAATGAGGTTAGCCTGTATGTATGATAGGAATTGAAACAATGCACTGATGGAATACTTACAGTGGTTGTTTATTCTTGATGATGCATTTATCAATGTTTCTAGGGTAAGGAATGCTTGTCATTTAAACATTTTTTGTTAAGGCTCCTGCCATTGAGCAGTATTACCTTAATGTTATCCAGATTCTATATAGCCATGTTGGAAGATTTAGAAGATTGACATTGCCTAAAAAGGCATCATGGGGGTGAGAGGGGTCACCAACTAGTACTTGACAGTCCAGCCCCTGCTGATATCCATACATCCAAACTCAGAACAAACACTTATCTAGCACTATAATGTTCAGGCTGTTACATCATAGCTAAGTACATATAGAATGAAACATATGTTTATTTTTCATTTGCTTTTTGTTTTCCAGGATTGTCTGAATGGACAGTGCTCCCATTTTCAGTCCAGGCCCAGAGAGAAAAACATTCACGTATAAAAGAGAAGTAAAATTGCAAAGAGAAAAATGCCAGGATACAAT
>NC_056733.1:1722230001-1722267501 GCF_019279795.1 Protopterus annectens | reverse complement strand
TATGTAGAACTAACATGCAATGCCTATACTTACACATTTCTACACAATTCTGCTTCAATTCATTTTTGTCTATTCCCTCTTGGGATACCACAAATTATAGGTGGTATTTTCTACTGAAACTGATTAATATCAGTTTGTAGATTTTGGCCTTCCTATTGGTAACATAAATCACAAATAAAATGATTTGGGATAACAAAGAAGGCATAATAGCAATATTGTGATGACTTGTTTTACAAATGTCCAAAGTTCTGTCACTCCTTAATATCTATTGAATGTTAGATATTTGCTGCTTTAATGTACTTGCAGTTAAATTTTGTTTGGGTTGCTCTTCTGGGTTATCTAATATTGACAAAATCAATCAACACTGTTAGTAGAGTTGGTATTTTGTAACATGATGGCTATAATATGGAATACACCCCAGGATTCATGAACCTTGCGCCAGGCGCACGCATAGCGTAGGTGCTACAGCGCCAGATATGGCCGCCGAGCGATTCAACTACGATCCAATTCCACGTGCACTACTGGCGTGCACCTGAGTTGCGCTGCCTCTGGCGTAGGTATGTTAAACACCCCATGTGCGGTGTTGCACCATGCAAATGAAGGCATATAGCGATCCACGAAGTGGCACAGGCGTAGCATAAGGGCACGGCAATGTAAACCAAAAAAAAAACGGTTTACATATATACAAACATGACATAGGAGTAACGGAAGGCTGTCAACGTCAGGTATCACACTGTTGCTACATGCCAATGGCGAAAGACACCGAGAATGTCAAAAGAAAACATGCACAAAATGTAAATAATGACATAAATGGTATGTCCGCAGAAACCACAGCAGAACCCCAGGACATGTCCGCGGAAGGTGCTAAACATTGAAATAATATGATAATGTCATAAAAGAGCAGTGTAATACACATCAGCTTCACAGCCACAATACACCATGGTATGCATGGAAAGCCACATCCACGGCGCAAGGGTTGCCAAGGAGTCGCGGCAGTGTTCGGCGCCGTAACTATGAATTAGTAGTCAATGCCATGCAAATGAGGCAGATAATACTGAATCGCAAAACCCCCGCTGGCGTAAGGCTGCACCAAACGGTGCAGCGGTAATACACCTAGGAGTGGCTCAGAGGGAATACATGTCAACTGCAGAGGGGTGTGCCACTGTAGGAGGAAGCACATTGGACCCAGCAAACATGGGCTGTACATTGCACATCACAGCAGCAGGACCGGCATGTGGGGAAATAGTTGAGCTGAGAGCACACAATGCGCGCAGAGATGCATGTGCACGAGGATGACTACATTCCCCTAACCCAGTCATGTGACGCCCGCCCCGTCAACAACAACGGGTACAGGAAGGTGATGCAGAGAATATGAGGAAATGCGGAAGCAGTGTAATTGGAGTAGTAATGAGCAATCAACACCAATCAACCCACGAAGGCCAATTGGCGGCAGCTGACAACTCTGCATGCAGAAACCCACAAAACGGGATAGGGGAGGCATATGAATGTAAAGAAAGTAGGGGAGATAGCAGAATGCAAAGAGTGAAGAACAGACACAGCACAGCCAAGTAGAGAGGTAGCATAACGGCGGCGGCAGACAAAACGCACGATATGCCATGTCCCAGAAACTACACATGACAGGGCTCTGCAGGATGCAAGCCAGGAAATAGTAGGCGCAACGTGCAGAAACAGTAAGGTAAGGTCGAAAGCTAAACCAATGCAGGCAAGTGTAATGCAACACTAAAGGCAACAGCGTTGCAGTGCCAACAGTAAAACATGGAAGATAATCCACAGTTACGGCCGCACAGACACACCCTATGACATCACCGGGTGTACAGCACAACAATATAAAGTGTGAATGCACACAACACACAGCCGTGTATTCCCAAATGCCGCACTCTAGGTGTAAACACACAGGGAACTTTTAAAATGTATATGTTGGGTGCCGCCGTGGCCGTGATACATCAGCATGTGTTAGAGGCAGATGGAGTTGCGGAGGAGGGTGCCGACAATTACCGCAGGCCTCAGAGGAGAAGGAGAGTGTTCAGACCAAGGGTAACCTACCAGGGGCTACAAGACCTGGAGATAGTAGAGCGTTGCAGGGTGGACAGGGACACATTACAGCAAATAGCAGAGCTGTGCCGGCCACGCCTGAGAACAAGAAACAACAGAGGGGAGCCCATCCCAGTGGACACAAAGGTATGTGTAAGCTTGCGAATACTGGCTACAGGTTCCTTTCAAAGGCCAACCGGGGATATAATGGGCATCTCACAGGCATCAGCATCCAGGGTACTACACCAGTTTCTGGATGCTATGTTACGACATGCCAATGAGCATATATACTTCCCCAGATCTCAGGAGGAGTTGGCTAGCAATATGCACCACTTCCACCGTGTGGCACAATACCCGGAGGTACTGGGTGCGATAGACTGTACGCACATACAAATCAAGTCACCACCTGGGGAGCAGGGTAGATGCTACATAAACCGCAAGGGATTCCCCCCCATCAATTGCCAGGTCGTGTGCAATGCACAGGGCATTATCATGGATGTGTGTGCTGGCAGCCCTGGAAGCTACCACGACTCCCATATCTGGCATGCCACACAGCTGTATCAGGTATTCGCCAGGGGGAAACGACACACAAGGCCACCTTGTGGGGGATGCTGGCTATGCACTGGAGCTGTGGATGATGACTCCCATCAGAAATGCACACACATACATGCAAGAACGCCATAATGAGGCACACGCACAAACCAGAATAATCATAGAGCGTGTGTTTGGGATGCTGAAATCACAGTTCGGTGCTTGGATACATCCGGTGGTGCCCTGCAGTACTCTCCAGGCACATGTGCCCACATATTCATAGTATGTGCCATGCTACATAATATGATCCTGCGGAAGCAGCTGCAGGGACATAATGGTGAAGGGCCACAAAGCCCACCACAACTGCCAAGGCCAGCACAGGCACAGAGGGTTCAGGGCCATGAACACACTGTGCCAGCCCCAGTAGGCAGGAGGCGCACCCAATATGCCTATGCCCTGGGAAAGAGGGAACGTATAGCACATACTCTGACAGCGTAGGCCCCATGGACTGACACCTCCCTACCTGCACACACAGTGAAATGGACGGCACACAAACATGACCACCCGTAAAGTGTACCGTATGGGTGGTCCCATGTGTGACTCAACATAGGCAGCACCCAAACACTGCACACCCAACAGCCAGCGGAGCATGTAACGCCAACACCTTAACCGTACACGGGACCTACAGCAGACGGCGTTGCTGTATGCTGCCACGTTCGCCGCAAGGTGTATACATATAGACATGTACATATGTGCATATACAGATATGGAGATAGATATAATTACACACATAGAAATATATGTACACATATACATATAAGTACAACAGGTAAGACAGGGAATCAGAGGGATGTAAGGTGACAGAGAAGTAACACGCGATATCTGTACATAGTAAACATAGTGAACAACAACCTGAGTATCCGGGAGGGTTGACAGAACAGGAAACCACCACCCATGGAAAGGTCAACCTACCGAAATGCATAATCACGAGTCGGGATGATCGCCAGGCCACGGTACAGTAACAGTACATGTGCGGGTAATACTATGAGGATATGAGGGTGGAGGTAGACACCGCCGCTGGTGATTCAGGCCATGCAGGTACTGTGTGCAACCGTCTCTGTGACTGCCGCAGTATGTGTATGTGTGCGGTGAGGGTGTCATGTGTTTCGCTGTGCGAGTGTAATGTGTGTGCCACTGTAAAATGTGTATGTTGGTGCCATGTGACAGGCGGAGTGGAACACCATGTGTAGGCATACAGTATAGGAACCACAGGCGTATGTACAGCAGTACTCCCAAAGTAGTACTGAGAGCCCCTCCCTGGCTAGGCGTGTGGCGATGTATAACGATGCAAAGTGAAAATGTCCCAGAATGTACCACAGGAATATAGCCAACATGAAATGCAAAGGACGTATGTACAAATCATGACTGTATGTATGACACCGATATGTTAAACGTCGGCAACGTTACACAGCAATAGTTATGTACCACGGAAATACGCATGTGCTACCCCGGTACTGATCGTGGCTACGTATCGGCCCGTAAACACTGCTGTGTGTTCTACAAGTGTCAAACAAGCAATCGCCACCCGAATAGGTGGCAACCACTAGCATACAGGCCGTCCCAAGTACAGGACCACAATGACTGTAAATATCCGGGACAAAATGCCAAGGGATAGTCGTCACGTACGAACAACCGCAGATATACTACCGATGTGATGGAGGAATACATGCAGGAAGCACACACGCAGTCGATACCGACACCACACGACATCAACACAACCTACACTCCCAGAACAACAGACAGGTAACTGCCAACTCCCCAGGCAGGGATGGAGCACACACACAAGCATACCATGTATGTAGAAATGCAAGGCCCACAACCCGTATCCGTCACCCACAACCTCCGATATTCCCCATCGCACATATCAAAGGGATACAAGCCGTAATAGCAGCACAAACATACAGGCAGTCAATGACAGCTGCATAACTGCAACATCTCGCGTGGGAAACACTATCAGCAGCGGATGCATACCTGCATCCGTTGTTTAAAGGAATACAACAGCTATGTTACACATCCGAATGCAAAACGCCATCAACAGACGCTGCCAGGACAGGGACACCCACATGTCGAACATAATACCATACCCAACACACACAATCCATGGCTAACACCACTGCGAAATGTACCTGACGCCACACATAGTGGCTGCAGTTGCACATAACATAACACAATACAGACCATCTCCACGAAGGCAGTGCAAATAACCAACGCCCAGGCGAGGAATGCAACCATGCCCTAGTTACGACGCGTAATGTACAAATGGAGTAGATGCACAGGTGATATGCGCACAAGTACACACCGAGGAACAGCTATTGGTGTGATGAACCCACATGTCGCAGGTGACGACGGATATAAGGATGACTCCTAGGATATTCAAACCGTATGCTCATACCGAACTACAACTCAAAAACGGATAGAGTGAGACAACGCAATAGCGAGACACACAATGAAAAACAGAAGGAAACACAGTAAAGGTATGTAGAACCCACGATATGTACTGGTGTGTAACGCATGATGTGTATGACGAAGCTGCACTGTATGTGAACGGTGTTTGTAAGTAAGGATACTTGTCCATAATGCAGAGCGTGGTGAAAGGTGGTTATGTAGTGCTATCCCGCTGAGCATACCAACGACTGTGGACACCATGTGCACAGCAGTGGGACATCATGTACACAGCCGGGATAACACAAGGGCTACCACAGGGGGGCATAACACAGAACAATGCCACACCCCACGCCGATGCTGGCAGTGGATGTCCAACAAGGAAGTGCCACAGCAGGGGATAGGACATGTATGTATACTGTCACAGCACACATGTGTATGGGCATATACCATCGATGTCATACGTAATGTGCACACGACATGCACGTATGCCTCGCAGTAGGGGATACTATGTCAACTATGTGTAATGTAAAGCTGTCATGGTGGGTATGACAGACATCATACACAGTATCACAGGCATATCATGCATAATGGAGTTATGGCCTATTGGTATGTACAATAACAGGATACGTATGGCCTGTACATATGGGACAGAGTAGTAGCATAATAGCCATTCGAAATGGAAGGAACACCAAGTAACCATGGCCAAACGATCTGTAGCAGGTGCAATGTGTGCAACAATGAAGTGCGGCAGGTCCATGCATAAACACATGTGCAGTGTACACAGTAGTGTCACCTCCCCATGGTAGTGTCCACTGAACAGCAGAGGTGGGTGTCAACTGCATGTCTACACAGTACTGCTGCTGTGGTGGTACCATGACTACGTGTCACTCAAACAGCAAGGGAGCTATCACATGAACAGTGCCACAGTGTGTCCCTGTGGGATGTGCACAGAACCTATGTTCCACAGCATGGTGTGTGTTGTGTCTGCGGAAGTAACACGGAAGCCCAGGCCATGCAATGTGGCATGTGTGCACATATGCATGAGTGCTCCATTCACCCCGCCCACTGCAGTTGCCATGTATGAGTACTACATGCATCAGTAATGCGGAGGACATGGTCCATGTCAGAGTAGATTACACCCCTTTGTATGTGGTATGCAGATGTGTACAGATGTCTTACCCGTCTGTCAGCCGCATATGTAAACTGTCTGAGCCTGGTACACATCATGGCATGATAATGCCGTGCCATGTAAAGTCGTAGCCATTGTGGAAGGTACACCACGAATGTGTTATTGTAACCCTGCCCATGTGTAGATGTGTGTATGCCACAGGTACAATGGCTACCTATGTACTAGCAACACACACAGTACAGATATGTGTGGCCCTGCAGATGTGTACCCATGCCACAGTGGAATAAGGCAACCACAGCACCATGTGGGGCATGTGTGTACAGCAACCATGTACAATGTGATATGCATGTATGGGGACAGTATCCATGTGATACTCAGTGGATGACTGTTGCTATGCAAATGTGATGTGCATGCACCATGTGTGATGCATCCTGATGCAATGACACCCACATGATGTATCTGCCACACCGACACCCGTACGGTTGTTATCAGTATGAGCTGGTGGAGCTACAATGGTGCCAGGTATGTAGATGTGGAATATCTAGGCATGGACAGTACTCTGTGACAGCATGTTGTGTATGTAAGCAAATAGTGAACATGAGGGGCCCCATGACTGAGAACTGTGTAATGCCACATGTACCTGACATGTAGTAGGTAGCATGATATGCTTGCACCACTGTGTGTCCTGTCCAGGAGTCATATAGCCTAACATCCTGAGACACAGGGTATGATGTGACGGTGGATGTGTACATTGCCAATACCAGAATGTGGAATGGTGCGGAAGGGCAATGTGGGGACAATGTCTGATCTGTTGCCCTCTGTACCACACCAACCACCCATGCAATGGTATGACAGGTGGCCAGCATGTGTATGTGGCGTGCTGTGGCACACAGAAGCCCAACAAGGGTGCCAGTAAAGGCATGGAGGTCATCAATGAGTGTGTGAAGCACGTTTGTGAGGACGTGCCCCAGTGCCATACTGAATGGTCCAGTCATGGGTGTACGAATGCAGTCCCACACGTGCAATGCAGTACCACCCACGTGTAGTGCGATAGATGCGGCAGTGTGACGGTCAAGGTACACAATGTCTGACAACAGGCTAGCAGTTAATTCAGCGGGCTGGTGTGGAGACACATACCAAACAGGTTGGCGGGACATAACAGCTAGGGAGATCGGAAGGTGACATTGGGACAGTGTCTTAGGACATAACGTGTGCATGGCAGTACCATGTATGTATCCACAGGGACACTACGATGTCCATGTATGGATTGCAACCCTGTAGTGAGTGAGAGTGTGTATTGTTGGTAGGTACACCATTGCCTGGCATGTTGCCAACATTATCTTAGTCAGCAATGCCTGGGTTACTGTTGTACGTGACATCGAATGTGGATGTAGCCAAACAACACAGACATACCACCACACTGCCTGAGGGCCCACACTGCAATGTGCGGCAGTCATGTGTAGGTAGCTAGCCTTGGAGCATGTGATGGACCACGAGGACCCACCATGGCTGTCAAGTGATGCACCCCACACATGTGAATATACCCACCGTGCAACAGCCTGCACATGTGCCCATACAGCAGATGTGCATGGAACATGACCACCACCATGGCGTCTGTGAAAAGGCCAGTACCGCCATGTCTCTGTGTGGAATAGCATGGTCCCTACCATTGCGTACATGTTACGGAAGTGCACTGTGATATGTGTCAGCATAGTCATGTACACTGTCCATCTGCCGGGGTGCCGTGCCATTAACAACCCCCGTCAGCAGACGTCAGTAGTACCGGCTGTAGAGCACATGTACCATGTATGCTGCGATGGGTGTATGTCCAGGGTGTGACTAGCAGGGCCGTGAAGCATATATGTTCATCTACCAGAGGGGGGATATCCCCAGGTTTAACACACCAGACACATGGAGGTATCGTGCATGCTGAGGGTAGTGTAGGTATGGTATGTGTTGTGTAATGTGTCACCCAGCTAGGTGGAGTGCATGGCCAAGCATGTGTGGGTACATGGGAGTCCATTCTAGGGAAGTGTGGGTTGCTGTCAGCACATGGCAGTAGCAGCTGTCTGAGGTCCAATGTACAGTATGACAACACAGCCAGCATGTAACCTGTGGTGTACAGTGTAATCCCTGTTGCGTGTTACAATGTGTCTAGCGGTCACAAACATGGGTATCCAAACATGGAGCACCTACGATGCATTGTGTTCGGCAAATATACAGTATGTGTGCAAAACATTGTGTGATGTGGGATCCCCTCACCTGTGTGTGTTGCAGTCCAGGTATGTGCCTGGGAGGTTTGATCCGTGTACAATCTGTACCTGCAGGTGTGCTGTGCAGAGCATGGAGGGAGGTCCCAGGCACTGCAGATAAATGTGAGGCATGCACTAGTGTGTGTGCCTTGCTTGTGTGCAGCACAGTGGAAGGTGCAAGCATTGTCACACATTACCGCATGCCGTGCCTGCCTGTTACAGCCCTGCTGGAGACAGACATGTGACACCGCCGCAGAGGCAGTATAGCATGTGAAGATGTACATGTGGGCTCCACACCCCAGGCAGATGTCCGCAGGTCATGTGTGCCACAGTAGTGTGGTCGACCAGGACTGTTATAGTGGTCAGATACCACATGCCTGTATAAGTACAGTATGAGCATAGTCAACAGTCGCAGTGACAGAGTGGGCCAATGTACAGCATCCCTGTGTTCAGACCACTGCCTAGTGTACACTTGGCTAGACACACACCCGGAGGGTGAATATACCGGTGAGCCATCACATGTCCCAGTCCACATAGCCTGTACAATGCCATCACAGGGTGGTCACAATAATGTGTGGTAAGACAGACATGTTGTACCAGGTGATGTGTCATGTGTGCATATGTTGAGTTGCACAGCCGTTCACGTCCGCAACATATCAGTGCATGATGTATAGTGTAACATGATGTGTGGAACTGCACTGTGATCCACAACAGGGTCATCTGAGACAGGTGTGTTGTGAATGGTGTAACCCATGGTTACACGGGATATACACTGGTGCTGTTGGCTGCCATGCTGGGGGCCACCAGTGGTGCCTGCAGTGGTTATACAGACATACTGCACACATTGTTCTGGCAGAAATGTCCATTGTTGTGGATGATGTGTTGCTACATGAAGGTAGGTGTGTGTTGTGAATGTTACCCATCCAGATGTGACCATCAGGTGCAGTCATGGTCGTTGACAGCATCACACACATCCACAGCGGTCAGAACCCTGTCCCCAGAGTGGGTGTCAGCCGCCCTCATACTGTGTGACGTATGTGCAGATGGCGGAACACCTCCTACTGGCTGGATAACAGTGTCAGCTAGGACGGCTATGTGATGGCTGGAATACGCCGTGATAATGTACAATGCTAGTATCCCAATGAAGTACCTGGAATCACACACAGTACGCCATGGCTGGCATGTAAACCATGTACAACAATGACTGTGTGACAGACACAAACAATGCAGAGCCATGTTGAACATGCACCCATGAGAACACCAAATGAGGTATGTTGCACATATCGATGTACAACTGTCATCTATGGCCATAGCATGGATGCAGATGCATATGCCCCACAGGCAGTACCACGCCATGTAGGTAGGGGGGCATTGCACGTGTACATGTGACAGTTGCTGTACCGCCACATGTCCTGCATATCCGTCATGTAGGGGTAGCAGTGGTACGTGACTGTTGGACATGCCTGTACATATGACCATGTCCCTTAGGATATGTGTTACGTGTGTACAACACGTGTTGTGCCATCATCAAGCTGTGAAGTGTATGGCTGCCAGTGTACCTGTGTGACATGTTCTGCAATGGGTGCAAAGATATGCAGTACTGCATTGCATGCCCACATGCCCCACACAGGTGCATAGCCTGAACATACAATACAAAAAGGGTGTTGGATGATAGCAACCACAAGAGGAGATGGGTACGGGTGGCAACCCACTACCACCTGTTCGGGTAAGGTGTGCATGTCTATGACACATTAGCACCCGAGAAGCTAGCAGTACAGCAGTACAGGGTGGCATGCATATATGTTCACCAATACCCCTGTGTGTCCCACCACTGGCCCGTGGACAGACAGACACCAACACAATGTGCAGATTTGATATGTGCACAGCACATCACCACTGGCTACTGTAGAACAGGCTTACTGTGTAGACATGTGCACAGTAGGTCTGCGCCAGCCACACTCAAACACGTTATGTGCCAAACCACACCAATATTTTAGCCCATGCCACAGACAGATGTGCACGCATCTGTGTATGTACGTCTGGGAATGTCCCCGGCCTAGCAGTATAGCTGTGTCAGTGTTGCAAACAACATACTGAATGGGCTGTATGTGTGAGGTGTGCGTCATACGTGTATGGTCCAATCGACAATACCATCAATGCCCCTGCTATGCGACCAACCCTGTCCCCATACATGGATACCTATGCTGTGCCCAACACCACGCTCCCCGTGTGAGGGATGGCGCTGTGCGGTGCACCAGCTGACATGGGGGTGGCAGCAGGCACTGGATGTAGACATATGTGATACCCATGTCAGGCCAGGCAACCATCCATGTGCACGGGATAGCAGTGTGTGGGCACATACAGCACTGTGTTGAACAATATCGCAGCACATAGCACCTGTCAGGGTTAATGTGTATGCATGGATGTGCGATACCTGCATGCACCAGACACACCCCCACCAAGCAGCATGCAGCCTACCTTGCAGAAGGCCAGTGTCCACACCATGATGATAGACATGTGTAATGTCCATATACACATAGCAATGACATATGGAATGGACAGCCACCCTGCCAATATCAGTACCCCCCCAGGTGGGTCACATCCCAGTGCCATGTATGTGACATACCCTGCCATACCATGCAGCCCTTCCCAGCAAGGCTGCACGTGCTATCACAGTCCTACATGGTGCGATGGACAAATGGCACTTTCACTATCAACCGTCCACAGCAGTAATGTGGCAGTGATGCACCCTGTGGTGTTACAGGTGCTGTGTGTTGCTGTGGACAATGTGCGTGCGCACATGCTATGCATGACCTTTCCTGCTAATGTCACATGGTTACACATTGTCCCATGTGTATCACATGTGCAACACAGGTGAGCTGTGGCAGGTTGGCCAACACCCGTACAGTGCTGTGTAGATGTATATGGCACAACACATGCATGTACATGTGTCCATGTGTATGTGTGCAGTGCCACCGCTGACGTTCATAATGGCCGCGTACGTGATGCCTAGTGACATATACACAGCATCCAGGTGAACAGTAGAACTGTTGTCACATGGGGACACATGCCAACTGATATGGACACAGGTGCAGGTAGGTACACATGTCCACAGCAGGCTACCATCAACATGGTGTGTGTACAGTGTGATGAGTTGACACACAGATATGATATGAAACCCACTGCTTAATGGTGTGACGGCAACACGTCAGCTGTGTCACTGCCATGATGCATCGCAGAGATTACTGTGCAGATGTTGTACATGTCATAGCAACGTATGTCCAGCAGTATGCCAGTACAGCAGTGTAAATGTGACCTGTCAACATCATTATGTCTTACAGATAATGCCACGTTCCCGGCTGCCAGCCTTCAGCCGCCAGGAGGATGACATGATTATACCGTTGCTCCACGACAACTACGATATACTATTCAGCCATGTGCCACAACAAGCACAGCAGCGGGACGACGTGTGGCAGGATATGCGCAGGAGGGTGAACAACGTGGGCGGCAACAACCGCACCTACCAGCAGATCCGCCGACACTGCACAGACCTAATTCGGCAAGCGAAACAGCGTGCCGCCGCAATCGCCAGACAACAAGGTGGGACAGGTGGTGGGCCACCAACCCAGCCCCCACTCACACACATGGAGGAGCTCCTGGCCATCTGGGGACACCCAGGGAACAACATGCAGAAACACTCACTGCCATCGTGGAGGTGGGTGTCTCCCAACCAACGAGCCTGGAGCTGCCTGGTAAGTCAGTCTTGCATGTCTGTATGATAACTGACGTAGGTGTGGGTGTCATAGTACACCACATAATGTACCAACACATGCCAGGTATATGGCCACACAAGCTGCATACTACAGTATGCTACGTTGTGTTTGCAGACATGTGCATAACACATGCTAACACACAGGTACATGATGTGACATGCACAGTGCTTACTGTGGCGACAGTAATGGATAATGTGTATACTGTTGTGTCGCCCCTATACAGGTACCTCTGGCGTGTCGCACTGACATGGGTCCGTCGCAGGTGAGACTGTTGCTAGTAATAGGCATGTTACAGTGTATAGATATTCCCCATGTGTCCATGTATGACATGCACACCTGGGTCTGCTCCAGTCACGGTATACAGGTTGCACCACCCGACACACACGCCAGCCATGTACAGTAGATACAACCGTTAGTATAGACCGGCATGACACCACATAACCCATCGGTGTGATATGTGCAGTCAGCTATGCATACAATGGTGGAGGTGTTCTACAATGGCTGCATGTGTAGTATGCATCGGTATGCCTTTGCGGTACGCACACAGTACCACATAGTGAGTTGTGATCTGGCCAGCACACAGGTGTTACCACTGTGACCTATGCCCCTGCATTGTGTGCACACGTTGTGACATGGCACATGACATGTCCCATGCACGTCGTGGTCTGTCAGCAACATTGTCACACCATGACATGACCTACACACAACATAGACATCCACAATGTCTGCATAGCCTTTGGGAATGTGACACCTCAGACTAGTATGGGTGTATGTCACATGGGCCACCACAGGGATGTGTACACGATGCCCATCGCACACAATTATCCATGAACCAGTCAAACATGGCCATGGGTGATACCCACAGGCATGTTGCCACACAGTACATCCGCAGTGGGTAGTCACCGTTGCACCCTGTCCACACATAGTGCGATCATAGCTGTAGTGGACCCCCTGTACATCTGATGTGGTACACCAGACAAACAAAATGCCTGTCTGCAGCCAATGGAGGTGCCACCAATGTCTACCATATATGTACTGTGGAACAGCATGACTGTGTTGCAGACATGGCAATGCAATGCGTCCAGGTTACGCATCGCACAGAAACATACCTGTGCCTTGCTGCCATGCAGTGGCACAGTGCCCGTACTCCCCACTGTACAGCTATGTACACAGCTCACACCAACCACACCTGCACAGACATCCTTGTTACACATGCATTCTATCTGTAGCCTGTACACATAACACTGCACTGTGACATCCGGTTTGATTTGGTGCATGTGGTGGGACACCATTGTCACATGTCCACATGTTACCGCACATGTTTGCAGTGTACATGACATAGTGACGCCAGCCATGTGTACTGTTAACCTGCCCGTGGCCACACGGTGTATCACGGTGATGCATGCAAACTACCATGAATGTGTGTACTGCAAGCCTACTGAAAGACACCTGCTTGATGTAGTCTGCACCCCAGGGCAGTATGCATACTACCACTATTAATGTCTGGGCTGCATTCACTGAGCTGTGGTGTGGGAATGCTGCATGCCACCTGCAATATCACATGCATGATGTGTCTGCATGTGTGTGTGTCTGCGTGTGTATGTCAGCGTGTGTGTGCCTGCATGTGTGTGTGTCTGTGTGTGTGTCTGCGTGTGTGTGTGTGTGTGTGTGTGTGTGTGTGTCTGCGTGTGTGTAATGTAACTTACAGTATGTCTTTGTATTCACAGGTGCTGTAGGTGCATTCCCCTCCTGCGGTCCATCTGATGCTAGTGTCCATACAGATACTAGCGGTGATGACCATGTGCATGAGGCACAGGCAGGGTCGTCACGGGCAGAAGCTGTGCTATTGGTTAACATCCCACCTATGTCCCCTTCATCTCCGCACACGGTTCAGATGCCGACACATACCACATCACCGTTGCCCATAGAGGAAGGACAGTCAGCGTCTGTTGGCACCGAGCAGGAATGTGTGGTGGCTACAGAAGGTGCGGGTACACACCATGTTGCTAGTGTAATGACTGGTGATGTGCCACACAGGCATGTGGCTGGTGCTGCTCATGGGAGGAGCACTGGTAGACATGCACCTGCCATACAGGGTGCAGCAGCTGGTATCACCAGACGCATGTTTCAGACTGTAATGGTGGCACAGGCACGTGCCGAATGGCAGAACCAAGAAGGGCAGAGGCTGCAGAGGGCCGCAATCCGTTCCTTAAATGAGAACATCCAGTCATTGGTGAATGCTCAACAGCAGCTTGCCGATGTTCTGGATAGGAGATTAGGTGAGATGGTTGGAATCCTCGACCGAGGCATGTCAATCCGCGAGCGTGAGCTGTCTGTGCTGGAACACCTGGGTAGGGGTGAGGCGTAGGACACGTGGCTGTAGGCCAGCAACACCACCTAGTGCAGGTTGACGTGTGCATGCCACCTCTCATGCCCACTCACACAGTGCTGGTAGCAGCAGCAGTGCAGCTGGTGCTACACCAACCACACCAGGACACAGCAGGCCACGTGGACGTGCCCTGGATGGTCCCAGTGTGGACACGGTTCCAGCGGACATGTGTCATCGGAGAGTGGCCACTCCATACCTCCACCCGGTAGTGCCCGTGCGACCCCAGGCAGGCACGGGTCACATGGCCGCAGGCGGACACAGTGAGCCGTACAACCTGCACTATACAGTCTGGGGCTGCCAAGTATACCCCGTGCAGGCATCACAGATGGCTGAACTGTGTACACACATACCCACACACAGCAGACACAACTGTAGGGCTCCACCACATCCACATGCATTCTGCACAGTCATGCCCAGTAAATGCACAAGCCCTTACACACACATGATGTCATCCATTGGTACAGCCTATGCCCCTGGCACACATCACCCTGTGCATATGATGAAGCCTCTGCCGCAGCACCGTGATCCACACCATCGGTGCACGGTTATGCAAACATATTCTGATGCACAGGGTGGACAAGATAGTGAGAGGTGTATGTGATACCTGTGTCCGCATAGTGCGCGATGTGTATGTTGCAGTGGTTGTGTATGACAGGTGACAGGTGCGTATGTGACGTGGGTTGTGTACTGACATCATGCAGCAGACATACCATGTAGTGCAGGTGCAGTATACATTGATCTGTGTACACGGTATGCATGGTGGTTACATGTGTAGCACCATGTTGGTTCAGTTAACCTGTATGCCAAATATGGTGTACTTGCATGTGCCTACTGGGAGCACTGTTATCAGTCCCCCACGTGTAGCTGTGGGGTACCCACAGGCACATCTGGCAATATCAGCATAACACAGGTACCCGCAACCTGCATGGACCCCTACATAGGTACATAGGCGCATAGGTACATACCAGGCTATGTGCCCTACGGCATGTGTAAGCCTAACCAGAGTGTGTGTGGCTGTCACCACCCCTTAGGATGAGGATACCACATCCATCGGTCCGCTGTCCCTCTGTCCAGCAGTGACACAGAGATGATGCCTGGCGCATACCTACGATCACACATCCACACGTCAGGATTACTCTTGGACAAAGTCAGTCAGGGGCTCTGCTTCACATGGGCTGGGAATCCTTTCCATGTTGTAGGGGTTCTCTGGGCGATGACCCTGTCTCCCCAGCACGTCCTATTTATGTCTGTGTTGAGGTTTCTGTCATTTGCTTCTGTGCCCGTGTTTGCTTGGAGCCTAGGAGGTGGAACATGTCCATGTCACCCAGGTTGGACATGGCCGTGTATGTCAGGCACAGATCACCACAGAGCAGACGTGCTGGGAAGGTATACAGCCGGAGTCCCCTTGGTCGGGGAGCATGTGACACATGTCTCAGCACCTTTATCCCTGTGTTGTTGAACGTTTGTGGTCCTTCCGAGTGCTGCAGGTGTCAGGTTAGGTACATCCCAGATGTGGCGTTATACGCAATCATTGGTCTGATGTGTGAAGAGTACAGGGGTACAATGAACTCCCCTGATGCAGATGTGAATCCCTTCCTGACCAGGTGGCCACAGTGGAATGTCTTCCCAACCACATTGGCAATGTGAATGTCGACAGAGGTTACCGACAGGTGTGGTACCCATGTCCCTGAACACGTCCACCATGTTTAATGGATTACCACCTACATGGTAAGTCGGGGTGAACATGTCTTTCCCACTGGGTAGGTCTACACCTTCCCTGGCATGTAGCATCAGGCCATGGCTCTGGCACCAGTTATCCATTTCTATGAGACCCCAGGTGGATGTCCGTGTCTGATGGGGTGTTGAGTATGGTATGGGTGTGCAGTCATCTGTATACCTTTGTCTGCCACAATCCCCCTATGTTTGCATGCACATTGGAAGGTTGAATGCCGAACAGGAGGGGGCCCAGGACTGAGCCCTGTGGGCCACCACTCGAGACCAGCTTGGAGTCTGACATGGCACCAGGAACACAAACCCTGTGTGGTGTGACCTCCATCCAGTTGGCAAACCATCGTGTGACATATGTCTCCACATGTACGCTGGTGAGCCTTTCCATGATGCCCATGTGGAGTGTTGTTTGAACGCTCCCGCCAGGTCATGGTAGTCTGTGCAAACCGACGTACCCCCATCAATGGCCTTAGTGACCCCTACAGACAGGTCGAGCAGGTTTGGGAGGCAGGATCTGCCCTTGACTAAGTCGATGTGGGTATGTTCCGGTATTGGCTGTACACCACTGTCTGTATTTATGGGCTCCAGTATGGACCTCCCCACAGCTTTGCAGACAAGGCTTGTCAAGCTGATAGGGCAGGGATGTCTACAGTCCATAAGAGCACTACCCTGGTGTAGTGGGACCACAGTTGCCATATGCCATCCAGAGGGGACCTAGCCCGTAGTAAGCCTAAGATGAAACAGTGGCCTTATGTGCGGGGCGAGGGCCTCAATGAGGTTGTGTAGCACACAGCCAGGGACACCATCTGGTCCCATTGGTGCTGTGTTCACCTCTTAACAGATATCAGATCTCTCCTGGGCATACGGGATGTTTGGGAGGCTAGACTCTGGTGGGATGGATACGTCCCCTCTTGGGGGGGGGAGGGTAGATGCATGCATGGAACATGTCCGCTGGTTTGTTGACAATGTCTGTGGGTTCAGTGATCATCGTACCATTCTGGAGTAATTCCGGGCATGACTGTGTGCTCCCACCCATGTCCCTACCACAGCTAAGGAAGGCCCTATGGTTGTCTTATGTGTCCTTTGCAGTACCACTCCCACAAGCGGCCTTGGATGATTGTATGTGTGATCGTATGTTAACGCTGGTATTAATCAGTGATGCCTTCCCTGGTACTGATATTGCTCTGTCATGTATTAGCTCCAACTCTTGTTGTACAGTTTGTCAATGGCTGGGGTCCACCAGACCATGTGCCTGCCTTCGGTGGACAAGGTCCTGATGTTATCAGGATCGCTTGGTGCAGACATCCCTGGGGGTGCTCATAGAAGGCATTTGTAAGGGTTTCAGCAGTGTGGCCTGTGTTTACCACTGGCATGGAGGCCTTGTAGGGTACCACACTGGTCGTATGACGTGTGTGGTTTGCTGTGGAGAGGTCGTCACTGTGGTCTCCCATGCCGGTGTTGGGTGCAGGATGCGGATCACCAGTGGAGTCACTATATGGTCTGACATCACCATTGAGGGATGTACATCCTGTGTGGAGCATATCATCCCCGTGTGTGATGATCAGAACTGGTATACGTCCCCCCCTTGTGGGTATGGTGCATGGTTGTTCCACAGCAGTCAGGTGTATGAACACCTGGGACCTATGGCGTAGGGTGTTGTGTCCTGGGTAATGTTCCCGGTCTATGTATGGGTGGTTGATGTCACCCAATATGACGGTGTTGTGAGAGCATTCACACTCACCAGTGTCTTCAGGAAGGCTGTGCAGGTATCCTGGGTTTGGGAGGGTGGTCTGTAGCATGCAACAAACTGTAGGGCAGTCCTAACCATGGTTAATTGCACCTGGATATTCCCCGCTGCTACGTGCATCTCTGCCAACATGGAGGTGTGTGTATCCTTCATGGAAATGGAAACTCCCCCTCCTTCTGTGTTAGGTCTGGGTTATGGTCCTGAACGCATTATATGGGGTATGACCCGATAGTGCTGGGGTGCTCTCAGCAGCCCTGATCAATGTTTCAGTCACAGCACTGACATCGATGTCCTCCATAGTGAGGAGGGCATTTGAGGGTGTGCAGCTTGGCCGTAGACCACTGGCAGTGAGCAGTATTATCCTGTGTGTTCTCCAGGTTTGTAGTGTAGGGTGGTAGGTTTATCATTCCAGCCGTGCCTGCAGTGAGCACTGTGGGGGTGGCAGGTGCCTTCGCCAAACCCTTGAAGACCAGGGGCGACAGCTGCGAGCCATACCATGCGAAGGGCCGTGGCGTGCCAAGCATGTCATCCCAGGTATGGGGAATCTGGATCCCCTCAGACTGACACCGGTAACCAGGCACATTATCAAGGGTGACCACATTGAGCCAGTATAGTGGCATCATACTTGATGAGGGTGGGATACTGCCCAGGGTCGGGGACATGCCGGCCTGGGCTACACAATCTGAGTGGCCCTCTATGTCTCCTGTAATGTATCCCAGGGGGGTATGCCACCAGTCGTTGACACCAGCATGGGCAATGGCCGCGTCATACCTGTACATGCTGCAGAGTGACCTGGGTGCGTGTGTTATGTGGCGTATTCCAGCGCCCGGCAGGCAGCCTACTGTGATCATTCCCTTGTTCAGTCTGGGGGGTGGGACGTCAGTGTGTCTGGCAGTGGTGTCACCCATTACAGGTGTGTCTGGCAGTGTGTGTGTCGCCTTTGGGGCTCTGACAGTTTAGCACACTGACGTTGAGAACTATGTGTTGCATGTCCTATGTCTTGTGGTGGCAGTAGCTTGTGTGTCTGCTTCAAAGGGCTCGTTAGGTTCGTGACATGTCCTACAGTGCCTCCAGGTATGTCTTAGTGTGTTCATGTGTTTGATTAGCATTTGCGATAGTCACATGTGACACTGGGTATGTGGTGTGCATGGTGTCCTTCCCCTCCCGCGTGGTCTTGCCGGTCATGGTTTGAGAGAGCACAGCCCCCTGTCTGGCTATATAGTTGCGTCTGTCACATGTATTATGTTCATTGGGGGAGGTGCGGCTTGTCCGTGTCCATGAGGCACCTGTAACAGTGGCCAGGACACCCAGATTCACCATCTGAACAGGAGAGGTCACTAGCAATTGACCCTTCGACATGCCAGAGGATGTGAATGCATTTGCTGTGTAACCGGGTCAGAAGGCACCTATAGGGAAGTGGGCACACAAGGGGATTCTAGGCCAGTGTAGTACTCCAGTTAGTATACATGTACTTTATCTATGTAGGAATACTATGGGAGCAGGTGCAGAGCTTTTGTGATATAGAGAACAGACAGTCGGGATTGCAAGAAGAGAGGTCATACACATAAACCTGCGGAGCACGGAGCCGGATACAGTGTAACGTTGCTTACATGGTACATGACGCACATGTCCACACATATACTGCACCTGACGCCTGTGGTCGGTGCCACAGGCTACGGTGGACAGAGACATCACATACATGGCATGACACAGTACAGGTATGGTGACATTCTGCAGGTGTCGTACGCAGTGTGCTGGCTACTGACCGCAGGTGTCACCTGTCAGCTGTGGTGCACAGTGTTCGACAGTCGGATGCTGTACCGGTACAGGAATATTCCTGCATTCGCGGGGGCGTACACCTCTATAGCACACACACCATTGTGTGCAGATGGGGACACCTGTCTGTGTGGTCGGCACCCTCACAAGACAATGCACCGACGCCATGTCACAGGGGGTGGTCTTGCACAGGTGGCCAGTAAGGCTCACAGGTATGGCAATGACAGGGCTGTACAATGCAGCACCACTACTGGATGGTCACCCTGTGTGGTCAGTGTCCAGTCAGAACATGATATCTGCATACACCCTCTCAACAGGCAGCAGACATACACACATGTTGACACACTGACATGGTGGTGGCCACACATGTCTACACGGAGAGATGACGTGTTGCATGTACTACACCATCCACATCGGTGCACCCCACACTGAGGTAGGTACAGATCTCTACCATGGTGTACAGTGATGTGTGGCACGTGGCACATAGTCCCCCCAATCTGTGGCATACATGGGCACACATTCCTGCACACATGTTGGTGCTAGGAATGCCACACCCGCTACATGGGATTTGTGCAGGCGTGCAGCGGTATGTGGTGCATCCTGCGTACTACCACTGTATCTGGCAGCTGTGCCAATATCTGCACATGGGAGGTGGTAGGGGTTACAGTGGCAATGTGACATATGGTCGATCCCGCATGGCCGATGGGTATGCATCATGGCAGCGCTGTCATGTAAAGGCAACATAGCAGACTGTATGCTCATGGCAGGGTAGGATGGTGTGTGACACACCTGTGACCAGCACCTGCACACATGCATGTGGACAGGTGTTTAAACAAATGGTGTACACACAGACTGCCATGCGTGCTGTTACTATGCCACCATATGACGGCCCCCATGATGGGTATGCATGTGGGAGGGGGTTGCAACTGTGTTACGGACACCAGACACTGCCCCTGCATGGCTGCACCGTGCACAGTACACATGTCACATGTATCCCCTGTTGCCATGTGTGTATGCATTGCTATGTTGTGACATGTGTGTCAACATACATGGAACATGGACTGTGGTTTGGTATCACAGCTGTCACAGGCAAACTGTACAAGGGTATGTGTCCCTGTGAACACCGCTACACCCTGTAGGGGGTGCATACCACAGACATGTGTCCGCCTTCCCTTCGTGTGTGTATTAATGAGTACGCCTGTGTCATGCATGTGGTACATCACAGGCTTCGTATGTGTCCTGCGTGCAGTCCATGCACACAGCCAGGAAATCACATATGTGACATATCCGGACATTGTTTCACTGTGGTACAGCTGCAGTCATGTGTCATACCTGTGTCAGGCCCGTGGCATGTGTGGAGCACGCCTGTCCATGTATACCAGTACGGGTGGACTACATCACACCTGTGGGATCATTGATAGTACATGTGTACTCTGCACGACGGACGTACACCACCACATAGTCTTCTGGACATATGTCACATGCAGTTTCTGGACCGTGAGGCATACTGCTGCACCGATGACATGGTGCTGGCATAGCAGCTACAGTGTTCACTATGGTGTGTACATGTTCAGCCTGCACCCGTGGCGCCTGTGCTGTCATCTGTGTGTGTACGTGTGACTGCATGTGTGTCCATCCTGCGCATGTGTACGGGTTTACCTGGCCGTGACTTGTGGTGTGTGCACTCCGTCTGCATGCCGGACGGCGCGTAGCACATACTACGTGTGTGAGCATGGCCGGGTCGCTGTTGTGTGGGTGGACACACACGATGGTCCACATTCTGCCTCCCATGCCGTCGCCCCAAGTGTATGCATGTCTGCACTGTGCTGATTCTAAGTGTCTGAGCATGCCCAGTAAGCAGCTGTGTAGATGGACACACAGTACAGTGCACACCGCGCCCGTCTGCATTGATACCTTGGGTGCATGCCTGTTTCCCCTTCGCAACTGCCGTGTCTGTGGCATGGCCGGGTTGCTGTTGTGTGGCTGGACACACACGACGGTCCACATTCTGCCTCCCATGCCGTCGCCCCAAGTGTATGCATGTCTGCACTGTGCTGATTCTAAGTGTCTGAGCATGCCCAGTAAGCAGCTGTGTAGATGGACACACAGTACAGTGCACACCGCGATGGCCGGGTTGCTGTTGTGTGGCTGGACACACACGACGGTCTACATTCTGCCTCCCATGCCGTCGCCCCAAGTGTATGCATGTCTGCACTGTGCCGATTCTAAGTGTCTGAGCATGCCCAGAGGTTGAAAAACACTGGAACCACCACGATATTAAAATGGAAGAACAAGCGCTTTCACGCACATAAATCGTGCGCTTCATCAGGTTACAAGTAAAAAGGGTTAGTCCCTGTCCTTATATACAATAGACTATCCACTTAACAAGGCAATTAAGCAGTAAAATTAATAATTATGTATGGTAATTAATTAGGCAGGAAACCATACCCATATAAGGCAAAGTAAAAGACATTAGCACCATTTGCAACCATACAAGTTCAGTATACATAGTGCAAATAAGCAAGACATAAAAATAAAAATAACATGACAAAGATATCTATACTTAAAACTTCCATTGTAGTAAAAACCCCCATTCCTATAAACATGCTATCCTCTTACACTGTTTATAAATGCATTTAATGTGATAAGACAATATCCTAAACCAGTAGGGAATAATCTAACATTCTGAAAAGTGTTAAAAAGTAATATATATATTTATTTATTGATGTGAACTCCATAACAACCAAGGTAAAAGTAAGAAGGAACGAAAGAAGAAGGAAGGGAAGGAAAGGGGAAGAGGAGGGAGGGAGGGGGATGTTGGGGGTGGGAGGGAGGGGGAAAAGGAATAGGGAGGAGGGAAAAGAAAAGGGGAGGAGAGAAAGGAAGGAGGAGGGGAGGGAAAGGAGAGAAAAGGGAGAGGAGAAAAGAAAAGAAAAGAAAAGAAGAGGGGAAGGAAAAGAAGGAGGGAAGGGGGGGAAGGGAGGGGGAAAGAAAGGTGTGGAATAAGGTACGGAAAAGGAGATGGAAAGAAGGTGTAAAACCAGGAAAGATAAAATTATAAAAGTGCAGGCCTTATATTAACAGCTGTATTTAGCCCTGGTTCTATGTGGGCTCTAAGGATTAAAATCCATTTCAACTCACTTAATTCAAGGGTCCCTAGGGAGTCACCTTCTCTCCTGTTTGGATATTGTATCTGTAGTACTCTGAACTTGAAGGCATGAGTCGGATGTACTTGACAATGTTTGGCTAAGGCATTACTGACATTAGCTTTTCTTATGTCATAGACATGATTATAGACTCGATCTTTGAGTCTACGTGTGGTCATTCCCACATAGTAAGCCTCACAGCTGTCACAATTAGCCAAATAAATGACATTCACTGTGTCACATGTTGCGTAAAAGTTGGGTTCAAACAACAAACCTAGTTCAGTACGTTCAAAAATCTGCTCAGTTGAAATGTACTTGCAGATACAACATTTCTTACAGGGAAAAGTTCCCTGTCTGAGACTTGCTCTAATATCCAAGGATTTAATCTTGATATTCTCTCTGCACAATAATCTTTTCAGATTATAACACTTATTATATCTAAAACTTGGTCTCTCTCCGACTATTTTCAGTAATTCATTATCCATAGTAAGTAGTTTCCAATTTCTAGAGATAATATCTCTAATATACCCTATGGCATTTGTATATTTAATATCAAAATGAACCTTGTTCCCAGCTTTAGTCCTAGCACCATAGGCTACATGTCCATTTAAGACCCCACTCTTGGAGGATCTTTCATCATTCAAGATGGTATCATTTCTATACCCTAACACCAACTGGGAGGGATATCCCCTATCTAAAAAACATTTGGCCTGAAAATCCAGAAGCCACTCCTTGTCACTATCAATATTACAGAGTTTCTTTATTCTCGACATTTGATTCTTAACCACGTTGGGGAAAACATACCTAGGATGCATACTTCCATAGTGGAGTATGCCATTCCTCCAACATGGTTTCCTATATAGGGAGGTAGTAATTTCATTCAAGGCATTCTTATAGATTGTGATGTCAAGATAATTAACCTCAGTAAATGAATATTCATGAGTGAAATCCAGAAAGGTCGTAGTCGAACTCATGTAATCCACAAATTCATTCAGGGATTCAATGCCTCCATTCCAAAAAAGAAGGATGTCATCGACAAAACGTCTGTATAGGGTAACATTAGCCCTAAATCTCAAATCATTGAAAATAAATGTCTTCTCCCATGCATATACAGCCAGATTGGCATAGGCATTGGCACAGGGGGTGCCCATTGCCACCCCCCATGTTTGCCTAAACATCCTATCTTGGAATAAGAAGACATTATTGTTCAAGATTAAATCTAAGAGAGAACAGATAGTCAGCTGGTCTGTATTGTCTAGATCACTCAGTTCAACTAGGCAATCTCTAACTGCATCCACTCCAAACTCATTTGGAATGCTAGTAAAAAGGTTTTTTATGTCCAATGTAACCATCAGGGTATCTGATCTTAAACTATCAAGCAAAGCAACATTTTTCAAGTCCTTCAATAATTCAAAGGAATTCTTTAAAATAGTGGGAATGAGACCTATCAGGGGACCTAACCTCGACTGCACATAATGGGACGCATGTTCAGTAACCCATAGCTTCCCAGATACAATAGGTCGTAGGGGAGGAGGAACTACCCCTTTATGTATCTTGGGAAGACCCTTAATAAGAGGAATTAAAGGTGCTTCAATCATTAAATAGTCATATAGACCTTTATCAATGCATCTCGTCATCAGAAGATCATAAAACGTATTGTGCACATTTCTTACTATAGAGCTCACCTCAACTTTACTTATTTCCGAATAGGCTAGATCATCCTTTAACATATCAGCCATCAAATCATTGTAAAAGATGGTATCCATAGCTACTATTCCCCCCCCCTTTATCAGCTGGTCTGAAAACCAAATTCACATCATTACTCAAAGACTCTAATGCCTGTTTCTGTGCTGCATTCAAGTTAACATATAAACGCTTATGTGACCCTCCCTTATAAAAAAGGTATAAATCATGCTCACAGGCTTTCTGAAAACAATCAATGTAGCCAGGCAAATGCGGCACAAAAGTACTTTTTCTTTTTAACACCGTCGTGTCATAGGATGTGTTATCCTCACCTGAGGCTTTAAACAAACATTTGAGAGCTACTTTCCTAGTAAATTTACGTAACATAATCAAAGTATCTGGTAGACTACTCCCTCGGGAGGGTATAAAAGAGAGGCCTCTGTTTAGAACAGCACATTCAATATCTGAAAACTCTTTAGATGACAAGTTAAAAAACAAAGTGTTCAGTTCTTCTTTCTCCTCGACTCGCGGTTCTCGCCCGATAACTTATGCTTCCCTCCTCTGCTTGTTGAGCTCCTGCCCGACTCTTGTAGGGTAGTGGAAAATTTAGAGCAGCTACTACCCCAGGGGTCAAACTCACAGTCTGTCCATTATTCTTAGGTCTCGCACCTGTAGTCACCATCCCTTTAAGACATTGCTGGTTACAGGGGATAGTAGATGCAGATGAAGCAACATCATCTGCCATGTTAGTTAGAATGGGAGCATTACTAAGTGGAACGTCAGTCAACTTTTCAGACAATATGGTCGTACTAGGTGTACTGGATTGAATATCAGTCACCCGCTCACCATTTTCTTCCGCAACAGCCAAATCATTTGTCCTCGGCCACATAAAAATGCGACCGAGCTGAAAATCATTACAGTCTCGTTTAAGCTTTCTTAACTTAAGTTGCTCTAACTTATTACTATAGAGCATCAGTTGTCTCAGCATGTTATTTAGTCTCAACATACAGAAGTCACTTTTATACAATAGAGTGATACTCTTGTGCTCACCTTCCACTTTGCTGATAAGCTCTTCTTCCAAAGGTTTAAAGTAGTCGATAAGCAAACGGATATAATTATTCCCAAGCTCTATATTTAACAACTGCCACCTCCGCAACAGTTCTGGATGTGCATCTCCATAACTCGTCATGCAGAGGACGCGCATGCCTCGTGGGATGACCTTGAAGTGGAGGCACGCCTCAAGGTGCTTCCTCTGCCAGATCAGCCGATGTAGTTTATAGAGATTGTTCTCCAGTGCTCTCAGTTGACCATAGAATTCTTGCATATTGTCAGTTTCCGATATGCACCCGTGGCGCCTGTGCTGTCATCTGTGTGTGTACGTGTGACTGCATGTGTGTCCATCCTGCGCATGTGTACGGGTTTACCTGGCCGTGACTTGTGGTGTGTGCACTCCGTCTGCATGCCGGATGGCGCGTAGCACATACTACGTGTGTGAGCATGGCCGGGTCGCTGTTGTGTGGGTGGACACACACGATGGTCCACATTCTGCCTCCGATGCCGTCGCCCCAAGTGTATGCATGTCTGCACTGTGCCGATTCTAAGTGTCTGAGCATGCCCAGTAAGCAGCTGTGTAGATGGACACACAGTACAGTGCACACCGCGCCCATCTGCATTGATACCCCGGGTGCATGCCTGTTTCCCCTTCGCAACTGCCATGTCTGTGGCATGGCCGGGTTGCTGTTGTGTGGCTGGACACACACGATGGTCCACATTCTGCCTCCCATGCCATCGCCCCAAGTGTATGCATGTCTGCACTGTGCCGATTCTAAGTGTCTGAGCATGCCCAGTAAGCAGCTGTGTAGATGGACACAGTACAGTGCACACCGCGCCCGTCTGCATTGATACCTTGGGTGCATGCCTGTTTCCCCTTCGCAACTGCCGTGTCTGTGGCATGGCCGGGTTGCTGTTGTGTGGCTGGACACACACGACGGTCCACATTCTGCCTCCCATGCCGTCGCCCCAAGTGTATGCATGTCTGCACTGTGCTGATTCTAAGTGTCTGAGCATGCCCAGTAAGCAGCTGTGTAGATGGACACACAGTACAGTGCACACCGCGCCCGTCTGCATTGATACCCCGGGTGCATGCCTGTTTCCCCTTCGCAACTGCCGTGTCTGTGGCATGGCCGGGTTGCTGTTGTGTGGCTGGACACACACGATGGTCCACATTCTGCCTCCCATGCCGTCGCCCCAAGTGTATGCATGTCTGCACTGTGCCGATTCTAAGTGTCTGAGCATGCCCAGTAAGCAGCTGTGTAGATGGACACACAGTACAGTGCACACCGCGGCCGACTGCGTTGATTCCCCGTGAGCATGTCTGTCTCCCCTTCGCAACCGCTAGGTGTGAGAGGCATGGCCAGTACACCTGTCGGGGGTACACACGACAGTCGGCACCGATGTCTGCTACTAGGCGTGTAGCCATGGCCAATGACATCCTGCATAGCCATGGTGACCATCCAGGTGAATCATATGTGGCTGTCATGCCACATTGGCTGCCTACATCCTGCACGCCGGCTGCCCTCTCATAGGGGATACTGTCATGTGGTGCATCCCATATTCATGTCGTGATGTACTGCTCCGTAGTTAGTTGGTATTCCCGACTGCAGCACTACCGTGTTACTGTACGGCCACCTTGGGATGGTAACAGGCTGTGTGACTGCGCACTCTGTCTTCATTCCCTATCGGCCACATTGCCTCTGCAGATGATACCACCCACCTAGGGGTATGCCTCCAGACAGTGCTGTGCTCAGTAATCTCGGTAGCACGTTCTGTAAATGCTTCATGCTGTAGTGAGTTCATGTAGGTAGGCGTAGGTTCGACTCCCGGCCCTTCCTTGTGTGTGTGTGTGTGTGTGTGTGTCTGTGTGTGTGTGTTTCCAGCTGCCTCTGCAGATGAACATGCTTTTAGATGCTTCGCAACACATACCTTGGCTATTGCCAGCTATTCCCTTACGGGTGATGTCACCCGCCTAGAAGTATGCCTCTGACAGTGCTGTGCTCAGTAATCTCAGTAGCGCATTCTGTAAATGCTTCATGCTGTAGTGAATTCATGTAAGTAGGTGTAGGTTCGACTCCCGGCCCTTGTGTGTGTGTGTGTGTGTGTGTGTGTGTGTGTGCGTTTCCTGCTGCCTCTGCAGATGAACATGTTTTTAGATGCTTCGCAACACATACCTTGGCTATTGCCAGCTATTCCCTTACGGGTGATGTCACCCGCCTAGAAGTATGCCTCTGACAGTGCTGTGCTCAGTAATCTCAGTAGCGCGTTCTGTAAATGCTTCATGCTGTAGTGAGTTCATGTAGGTAGGCATAGGTTCGACTCTCGGCCGTTCCCTGTGTGTGTGCGTGTGTTCCCAGCTGCCTCTGCAGATGAACATGCTTTTAGATGCTTCGCAACACATACCTTGGCTATTGACAGCTATTCCCTTACGGGTGATGTCACCCGCCTAGAAGTATGCCTCTGACAGCGCTGTGCTCAGTAATCTCGGTAGCGCATTCTGTAAATGCTTCATGCTGTAGTGAGTTCATGTAGGTAGGTGTAGGTTCAACTCCCTGCCCTTCCCTGTGTGTGTGTGTGTGTGTGTTTCCTGCTGCCTCTGCAGATGAACATGCTTTTAGACGCTTCGCAACACATACCTTGGCTATTGACAGCTATTCCCTTATGGGTGATGTTACCCGCCTAGAAGTATGCCTCTGACAGCACTGTGCTCAGTAATCTCGGTAGCGCGTTCTGCAAATGCTTTATGCTGTAGTGAGTACATGTAGGTAGGCGTAGGTTCGACTCTCGGCCCTTCCCTATGTGTGTGTGTGTGTGTGTGTTTCCTGCTGCCTCTGCAGATGAACATGCTTTTAGACGCTTCGCAACAGATACCTTGGCTATTGCCAGCTATTCCCTTATGGGTGATGTCACCCACCTAGAAGTATGCCTCTGACAGCGCTGTGCTCAGTAATCTTGGTAGCGCATTCTGTAAATGCTTCATGCTGTAATGAATTCATGTAGGTAAGCATAGGTTTGACTCTCGGCTCTTCCCTGTGTGTGTTCCCAGCTGCCTTTGCAGATGAACATGCTTTTAGACGCTTCGCAACACATACCATGGCTATTGTCAGCTATTCCCTTACGGGTGATGTCACCCGCCTAGAAGTATGCCTCTGACAGAGCTGTGCTCAGTAATCTCGCTAGCGAGTTCTGTAAATGCTTCATGCTGTAGTGAGTTTATGTAGGTAAGCATAGGATCGACTCTCGGCCCTTTCCTGTGTGTGTGTGTGTGTTCCCAGCTGCCTCTGCAGATGAACATGCTTTTAGACGCTTCGCAATACATACCTTGGCTATTGTCAGCTATTCCCTTACGGGTGATGTCACCCACCTAGAAGTATGCCTCTGACAGCACTGTGCTCAGTAATCTCGGTAGCGCGTTCTGTAAATGCTTCATGCTGTAGTGAGTTCATGTAGGTAGGCGTAGGTTCGACTCTGGGCCCTTCCGTGTGTGTGTGTTTCCAGCTGCCTCTGCAGATGAACATGCTTTTAGACGCTTCGCAACACATACCTTGGCTATTGTCAGCTATTCCCTTACGGGTTATGTCACCTGCCTAGAAGTATGCCTCTGACAGCACTGTGCTCAGTAATCTCAGTAGCGCGTTCTGTAAATGCTTCATGCTGTAGTGAGTTCATGTAGGTAGGCGTAGGTTCGACTCTCGGCCCTTCCCTGTGTGTGTGTGTGTGTGTGTTTCCAGCTGCCTCTTCAGATGAACATGCTTTTAGACGCTTCGGAACACATACCTTGGCTATTGTCAGCTATTCCCTTACAGGTGATGTCACCCACCTAGAAGTATGCCTCTGACAGCGCTGTGCTCAGTAATTTCGGTAGCGCGTTCTGTAAATGCTTCATGTTGTAGTGAGTTTATGTAGGTAGGCGTAGGTTCGACTTTCGGCCCTTCCCTGTGTGTGTGTGTGTGTTTCCAGCTGCCTCTGCAGATGAACATGCTTTTAGACGCTTCGCAACACATACCTTGGCTATCGGCGGCCATTCCTTTACGGATGTTGTCACCCACCTGTACATGTGCCTCTGACGGTGGTGTGTTTGGTGGTCCACGTAGCGCATTCCATACCTGTGTCATACTGTTGTGCGGTTGGGTATGTGGGGGTGTGGTCAATCACCATGCCTGCCACATGTGTGTGTGTGTCCATGCTCCCAGCTGCATGGGTTCATAGGGTATGGCTTTGAGGATTCCGCAGAACACTCATATCCTGCTGCCATCCCTGTGTTTGTGGATGGTGAGCCGCAGCTCGTGTACTGCTTGTGTGCCTGCTGTGGTTGGCGACCTCCGTAGCGTGTTCTCCATGTGCACCCTGCTATGGTGTGGTGGGGTGGTGCTGTGTACGTTACACTCACGGGCTTGCCACATGTGTCCGTCTGTATCTCTGTCATTGATTGTATATCTATGTACCTATGTTGTGCCCGTAGTGCTGCTCTTGCATGGACAGCTGTCTGTCCCATGTATCGCATATTTGCACGGCTGACACATAGAACTGTGGTACGATGCATAGCCACTCATTGTCCATGCACCGTCCGTATTCCAGAACACCCTAGAGAAATCTGCTGGATATCGTGGCAGACAGCTATCCTTGCTGTACTGACACTGTACCCGTACACGCCATAAACCTTGTGTGTAATTGCCAATTTATGGTGTGTGTATGTCTAACTGTGCTGTATGCATGGCCGTGTGTGTGTCCCGCTATAGCCATCTGTGCAGGTGTCGCCACTATGGGTAATCCTTGTGGACCGCTGTTTCATGTGTACTTCTGCACATACCTGCAGACTGTACTACCCCTCCTACGGCAGTGGCCTTAGATCGACTGCTGCCCTAGGCTGTAGGGCTCCATGGCGCCCACCACCACAACACATGGTGCCCCCATCTTGGTATACCTACATGACACACCTACTAGACAGGTGGCCCTACTAGTGCAGCACCCTGGGCAGCCGCAGGATTGGCGTATGCCTACGGCTGGCTATGAGCACATCACAAGGCATACGTCTACATTCAGTGTTTTACGATGGCTAGGTTATAATACCAGAGGGGGGACCTCATCAACTATGCTATAGAATGCGGATTTAGATGGATTATTAGGTGGAGGGTTGGCCACACACCAGGGCTGACTGATGGAACACTGATGAGGCCTCTTTTGAGAAGCAGGTGGCTTAAACCCCCATAACAGGAATGTAGTTTAGGTACAGATATAGAGTTAACACACATTTGTCCACTCTTTCAGTTGTGTACCACTGTATTACATTGATATGATATGCATATCTTCTATATATATTGTTAGATCTTTGATTGATGAGTATTAGGCATAGTACAATATCATATAATACATGTGTTAATAGGATGTTTTCTGAGATGTTAATATATGTGTGTGTAGTTAACATTGCGTCTGTGCTTTCTATGCTGTGGTTACATGTTCATTGTTTGCTGAGAAAGTAACCAATGAAAGTGTAAGGGGGGATATTTAAAGCCTGGATGCTTCTATGTTATGTGTAAGTCTCACAGACTCACGGGTGAAAGCGCTTACATGTCTATGAAGTAACCTTTGTATACCATTTGTGACCTGTCGTGGACAATGTCTACGTTGACTGTTTCATCTACCTATGTGTGTTTTGGATTGTGTGCCATAAAGTGCCAGCAGGTCTTTGATGTTGATTAGGTGTATTCCATGGTCAATTGACATTAATCCTATTAATTCACTGAAGGATGTTCTTCATAAGTGGGAACGCCATAGTTTGACCATCCTATGACCTTCCTAGCTGACGTTGTTATTGTGCCATTGGTATGTGTTCCACAGGTCGCCCATTTGTTCCGCGGTATGGAAGCGAGTGATCCCCATTTTGGTGCTGGCAGATTGAGTGCTGTGCGCGGTATTCGCACGGCAGTCTGGCTTTGTATGGGGAGTGTCTACTGTAGTCCCTATCTGTATTTCCTGTGTTATGCCTAACTGCAGCTGTGTGATTCCACCAGGTTTGCAGTTATGGGTGCCATCTTGGTCCTACGCTTGTCCATCCCTGGCGATTGCCTACTGGACACTGGTATAGAGCAGTACACATTTCACACCTGCATTTAGCATTAGCCGGTGGATGCTTTGCACAATTAGTGGGGAGTAAGGCACGTGCTACTCCCACATCCCTCCCATGGTGTGGGACAACGTATTATCTGCCAAACAACACCGAGCCCCGTTTCTGCATACCCAGGATCCCTTGGCTGCAACCCTCGACGGTACCCATTACACATCCGTCACGTGTGCGGGAATGGGATGTGGACGCACCTCTATGGACTCTACAATCTGGGAATTTCTGTTCATATGTCCTGCATTTCATGGACAGTTGTCATCAACCTTGAACACGCTGGAGGTGCATATGTCTGGCTGTACCGTAGTCACGGCTGTCAGTTCTTCTGGGTCTCTCGGTCGCAGCTGGTTGACATTGCGTACGGATGAATCTTTGGGGTCCTACTATGAACACCAATGTGCATATGTAAAGTGTAGAACTTGTTGGACTGTGTCCATCTGGCCAGTGGGTTTGACTGCTGCTGTATGTTCCCCCATCGCGGATGTCTGCTTGCTACCCATATTATGTAGTGCTACATTAACCAGGTTATTCTAAACTGAAACCAGATGGTGTAAATCCAATGATGCAGGCTATGCTTTAACTAATCCTCAGATGTCCCATTAGGAAATTTCCGCCACTGTATTGTCAAAATAACACAACCAAAACATGTAGATCCTATTAATTCATTGAAGGATGTTCTTTATAAGCGTGAACGCCATAGTTTAAGGATCCTATGACCTTTCTAGTTGACGTTGTTGGTGTGCCATTAGTATGTGTTCCGCAGGTCGCCCATCTGTTCTGCAGTATGGTAGCGAGTAATCCCCATTTTCTTGCTGGCAGATTGAGTGCTGTGTACGCCGGTATTCGAACGGCGGTCTGACTTTGTATGTGGAGTCTCTACTGTAGACCCTATCTGTATTCCCTGTGTTTTGCCTTACTACAGCTGTGTAATTCCACCAGGTTTGCAGTTATGGGTGCCATCTTAGTCGTACGTTTGTCCATCCATGGGAAATGCCTACTGGACACTGGTATAGGGCTGTACCCATTTCACAGCTGCATTTAGCATTCTCCGGTGGATGATTTGCATTATTGGTGGGGGGTGAGGCATGTGCTATACCCACATCCCTCCCACGGGGCGGGACAACGGATTATCTGCCAAACAACACCGAGCCCCATTTCTGCATACCCACGATCCCATGGCTGCAGCCCTCGACGGTACCCATTACACATTCTTCATGTGTGCGGGACTGGGATGTGGACGCACTTCTATGGACTCGACCATATGGGTATTTCTGCTCATATGTCCTGCATTTCATGGACACCTGTCATCAACCATAAACACGCTGGTGGTGCATATATCTAACTGTGCCATAGTCACGGCTGTTACTCCTTCAGCGTCGCTCGCTCCATCATGTATCTATTGCATAGGGTTAAATTTTTGGGTCCTACAATGGACACCAATGTGCATATGTAAAGTGTAGAACCTGTTGGACTGTGTCCATCTGGCCAGTGGGTTTGACTGCTGCTGTATGTTCCCCAATCGCGGATGTCTGTTTGACTACACATATTATGTAGTGCTACGACATCCAGGTCTTTCAAACCTGAAACCAAATGGTGTACATCCAAAGATGCAGGTTAGCAACTGCTTTACATAATCCTCAGAAGTCACAATAGGAAATATCCGCCACTGTATTGTCAAAATAACACCACCATAACATGTAGATCCTATTAATTCATTGAAGGATGTTCTTTATATGTGGGTACGCCATAGCTTAACCATCCTATAACCTTCCTAGTTGACGTTGTTGGTGTGCCATTAATTAGTATGCGTTCCGCAGGTCGCCCATTTGTTCCGCAGTATGGAGGCGAGTGATCCCCATTCTCCTGCTGGCAGATTGAGTGCTGTGTACTCCGGTATTTGCACGGCGGTCTGACTTTGTATGGGGTGTGTCTACTGTAGTCCCTCTCTGTATTTCCTGTGTTATGCCTTACTGCAGCTGTGGAATTACACCGGGTTTGCAGTTATGGGTGCCATCTTGGTCGTACGCTTGTCCATCCATGGGAATTGCCTACTGGACACTGGTATAGGGCTGTACACATTTCACAGATGCATTTAGCATTCTCCGGTGGATGATTTGCATTATTAGTGGGGAGTAATGCATGTGCTATACCCACATCCCTCCCACGGGGCGGGACAACGGATTATCTGCCAATCAACACCGAGCCCCATTTCTGCATACCCACGATCCCATGGCTGCAGCCCTCGACGGTACCCATTACACATCCTTCATGTGTGCGGGACTGGGATATGGACGAACTTCTATGGACTCGGCAGTCTGGGGTTTTCTGTTCATATGTCCTGCATTTCATGGACACTTGTCATCAACATTAAACATGCTGGTGGTGCATATGTCTAGCTGTGCCGTGGTCATGACTGTTGCTTCTGCTGGCTGAACGATGACGGCTGGATGGTATTCCATACGGGACAATTTTTGGGTCCTACAATGGACACCAATGTGCATATGTAAAGTGTAGAACTTGTCGGACTGTGTCCATGTGGCCAGTGGTTTTGACTGCTGCTGTATGTTCCCCAATCGCAGATGTCTGCTTGACTACCCATAGTGTGTAGTGCTACGAAAACCAGGTTTTCCAAAACCGGAACCAAATGGTGTACATCCAATGATGCAGGTTAACAACTGCTTTAAATAACCCCCAGAGGTCCCAGTAGGGAAGTATCGCCACTTTATTGTCAGAATGACACCACCATAACAGGTAGATCACGAGCACTTTGGCCCGGTCTTACCGGCCATTTGCAAGTGTAATTAGCAGAAACATATCAGTAAATGAATAATAATACATATTTTAATACTAAAGTTAATCTATGTTATTTGGACAATAGCTTCTGCTATTGACATACGATGCTGTGGGTGGTGCCGGTTACCATACACATGGCTTTCTCAAAGGCCGAATTCACAATTCTAAACACTACTGTGGTCTCCTTTAAGGACCCTGAGCCAGTGGTCAACATTACTCAGGCCACTGCATCACTTACATATGCCTTCTACCGGCACCTACAGGACTGCATGGATCAGGCATTCCCTTACCCAACTGTGGGTCTTTGTACCAATGCCAAGCATCCAGTGTGGTGTACCCCAGCCATACACAAGCTGTACAACGTGAGGAGGTGGCTACTACAAGGCAGAGCAGACTCATTGTGAGGTATGACACCCTTGCTCATTATATGTGAAGAGCTGCAGGCTCTCATGACATAATCCGGGGCAGTTTCCACAGATATATCTCCAAGGACTCGACAGACAATCATACGGCCTTCATTAGCTATGCTGGACACCTGGGAGGTAACTCCCAGATATGCTCTGACTGGGTTCACAATGATGTGGAGTTTACTGAACATACACACATTGCCAACATACTGGCTGACAGGTTCGGTGAAGATCTCCACCTCCCCACATGGAGAGATGTCTGTACCAGCGGATTGTGGCCCCCAAATGTTCTGTAACGCACGGGTGGGACATGCTCTCTCCAAGGTAGTGAACACAGCATCCATGGGACCAGCTGGTGTCCCGACTGTGTACTCCGCGATCTCATTGAGGAATTAGACCCACAGTTAGGACAGCTGTTTAATCTTAGCCTCACCTCGGGTAACGTACCCAAGTTGTGGCGCACGGCGACTGTAGTCCCACTTCACAGGGGCAGTGCCTCCACTGACCCTGGTTATTACCATCCCATTAGCATGAGAAGCCTTATCTGCAAAGACATGGGGAAGGATCATACTGCGGCCCATAGATGACGACATAGGGGACCTGCATACTTTGCATCCAACCCAGTTTGGCTTGGTCAGGGGCAGATCATGCGTTTAAATCCTGGTTGACGTTTTAGGGACAGTCACCGAGGCCATTGATGAGGGTCATGCAGTCCATACAGCCTACCTCAACCTGGCAAAGGCTTTCAACACAATACCACCCTCGGGTATCATTGATAAACCCATCGGCTTGGATGTGAACACGTACATCACAGGATGGGTTGCAAACTGGCTAGGTGACACAACCCACGCGGTCATAGTTGCTGGCAGCATGTCAGACTTACTGCCTGTCACAGGCTGTGTCCCACGGGGCTCTGCCCTGGGTTCACTCTTTTTCTACATCTACATTTCCACAGTACAAGCACACACAGGGGTGTTATGGCTGACATTGTTTGTAGATGACTGCGAACCGGGTGCCATAGTGGGACGGACATCTGATACAGATATCCTTCAAAGGGGGCTCACAGATATAGATATCTGCTGTCAGGGACATGGCCTACAGCTAAATGCCGGGTAATGCATAGTCATACCCATCGGGAAGAACAAGGTCACCCCTGTCCGCCATATGGGTGGCAGTCCACTGAGCACGGGGGGAATTACCAGGGATCTGGGGACCCAGGTTGTCAGTCACCATTCGTTCGACACACACGTTGCTATCGTGGTTCGGTAGAACTTCTACATTGCCCACCTGATCGTGCAGGGATTCACATCTAGATCAGGGTAGGTCATCATCTCCTTGTCCTCATTACTCATTACACCTATGATTGAGTACATTGCCCCGTTTGGAAGGTATCTGACCCGACACCTACAGCAGCTGGGAAGGCCCCATAGGTTCATCGTCAGACAGATGCAGGGTGTCAGGGATTTGTGTTATGCTGCCCCACTGTAAGGATTCCTGCTCCATTCAGTCACATACCACTTGTTCAGTGGTGACCTGTGCCTGACATACGAGGCCATGTCGACCCATATTTGATGACTATGCTTCACCTACTGGATCTACATCCCTCAGAACCACAAGGGCAGGTGACGTGAACCTTGACACGGTCATTAATAGAATGTGTTGGAGTAACACATACATCACCCAGACACTCACTATGCTGTGGAACAACATCACAGTACATGTGAGGCAGAGAACCTTGCTAGCCTTGTTCGAGGGGGATCTTGTCCATTGGATGGGGGATTGCAGATATACCCCAGGGATTGCATCATTGTCACTGCTTGACAGAGGTACAGCAATATAATAGGCATTTTATCTCCAGACTGGAGGGTTGGCAAAGGAAACCTAACTATGGCCTAGGGTTATGGCTGCCCTTGGGTAGATAGCCTACTCTGTACCTATGGACCTATGAACCTATGTTCATAGTTTGTCCCATTCACACTTGTCTATCCCTATCCTCATTCTTATGTGTATATTTCTGTGGCACGTGATTGAACTATGTATTACCTGCAGGTATGCTGTCTACAGTGCACATACGTCACGGTTGTTTACAGTGTATCTGTGTACCTACCTCTGTGATACTGAGGACTACCACACATCCTTCACAGCATTACATGCATATGTCCATTCTATTATTCTTTGGCCTGAGGGGTGTTAAGGCAACGGTTACACGTGTCCCTGTTTGTGCAGCGTCATGGTGGTCTTTGACCAGCCTCCGTTGCTGTCGTGGGATGGACGGTAGTGTTGGTGTGTGTTTGGCATGTGTTTTCACTGCCGGTACATCTGTGGGAGGTGGGGTTGGCATATGTTCCTCTTTGCAGGGGGCCCCATCCTGGACATTTGTGTCATGCATCAACACTTGGCACGTGCCATATGTCCTGTGCTATTCCCACAGTCGTGTATGCCTTCCTGCATTACTACTGCGTGTTACTGGCTGTTTGT
>NC_056733.1:1721510001-1721515001 GCF_019279795.1 Protopterus annectens | reverse complement strand
GGGAGTCCACAACATCACTGGAATGATAGGCCACTACTTAACAACCTCTCACTGCATGACATATGTACAGTTCCTGGTTTATAGGTGCAGGACATAGGCTGGACACAGGGCCATATTTGCAATATTGTTGCTATACACTGTGAAAGTTGCTGCTGTTACAGGATTGGTTGCAACATACCCTTACTCAGGAATATGAAGTCAGAAAAAAATGGATATAGCCATGTACTGCTAGCACTCAACAGACATAAAGCCACTGATATATCAGGGACCCGACCTGTGTGGTGAACAGACAAAACATAACAGCCAATCCTCTGGCCATCATGTGTATTGGCCCACAGTTGACAGCTATGCAGACAGACTGCATTCCATGCTAAACTAGCATGTACACACAAACCCTGTAAAACTAGCAGTATACAATGCATATAACAACACTACTCACACTGTGCATAGGTCTGGAATCTTATACAAATATGTAATTGGCCTGTGTCTACATTTGCCACCTTTTAAAATGGACAGTGTTTGATTCTCTCATACAAAAGACAATTATTGCATGAAACATATACCCACAGAGAAGTCAAGGGATATGACAACACACAAAGGTTTGCATACATAGAAATGTTTATTTATGTACTATTTCAGTTGTATATGAAACACAGATGGATGTAGCCATCTACTGCAAGCACTCAAAAGACAGAATTCCACTGATATATCAGAGACAAGACCTATGTGGTGAACATACAAAACATAACAGCCAATCCTCTGGCTATCATGTGGATAGGCCCACAGTTGATGCTAAACTAGTGCGTACACATAAACCCTGTAAAACTAGCAGTATACAATGCATATAACAAAACTACTCACACTGTCCATAGGTCTGGAATCGTATACAAATATGTAGTTAGCCTGTGTCTGCAAGTCCTGTTGTAAGAGGTATTGCTACATGCTGTCTGTAACACTGCTGCCCACATACAGGAAGGATGCCTTCCATACAGAAATGGTAAAGGGACAACACCCACATGAAATAGTAATTTATAGTAGTGGGCTGCAATGACAGTGGTAATTGGAAGTACTACACAGCTGGCCGCATGCAGTTAGCAAGTGGTGAACACTGACTGGTGCAGAGGCCATCACCTGATCATGTGCATCACCTACAAAATCCATGCTGCAATCTATTCAAAACAGCTCAATCCCTGTAGTGGAGAGAAAGAGAGAGAGAGAAACAAACAGGAAAATAAAATAAAATAAATTAAATATCTAAAACAAGTAAAACACAGTGGACTCATAAAAGTGTACTTAGAAGAGAGGACAATACTACAACAGGTATGTGAAACATATATGCATGTAACTGAATGTAGTACTTGGTCTATAATAATGGGATAGATGATGTGGACAGATTTATATGTGCCATCAGGAATTGTTGTTTTAATGATGTCCTGCTGAACAACTGCTATGGACATAGACTCTGGCCCTTTGGGCAGTGGGCCATAACTGTCAACTGTTCAGTTCAGCACTGAATGACAAGATGTAAGCCATCATAGTGTGTGTTCTGTGCCTCAACACATGTATATTAGTGTGGCAAATAACTTGTGGTGGAAGTAATACCGTTATGATAGACACATGAGTTTTATACCCCACCACCTGCAGGACAGTCATGTTAACATGAAATGTAGCATGCAGAAATGTCATATGTGTGTAATAGGCTTATAGGGTGTGTCCACATGTGACACCTGTCTGTTTTGTAGCAAGGCAGAACAGTGCAGCTGTGGAGGAAGGAGAATTAGAGAGTGGGGACCTGATGTTTGAATGCACACCATATCTATCTATATATATATATATATATATATATATATATATATATATATATATATATATATATATATATATATATATATAAACTCATATATATATATATATATATATATATATATATATATATATATATATATACACACATACACACACACACACACACACACACACACACACACACACACACACACACACATATATATATATGTATATATATATATATATATATATATATATATATATATATATATATATATATATATATATATATATATATATATATATATATATATATATATACACACACACACACACATATATATATATATATATGTATATATATATATATACATTTCCCCTATTGTTGAATGACAGTATTGCATGATATGTGTGAGAAAACATCACACATATCTATACACAACTATATATGCAGTAGTAAGTGGGTGCAAAATGGACAGTCATGTCTGGTGTGAATTCCATGTTGGGAACAGATTGCCCTTGTTTGTGAAGGTGAGATTGGTATGTTGGGGAAGGATAGTAGGTATATTTGGGAAGGTAGGTTGGGTTGGAAGATAGACAAGACAGCATATAGGGGCAGGATATGACACGTGGTGGGTAAACACCTTGGATGGAGAGTGGTGTTTGGAATGTGAAAGCCCATGACCCCGATATGGAAAGAATGGGACCAAGGTCCCCACCTATGGGTAGTCACAACTGCAACTTCATGGCTCTGAAGTTGCCTGGGCTGTGGGCTGAGCAGGAGGAGCATGCGGACCCTGTAATTGGGTACTGAGGGCCTCAAGGTGGTGTATCACATCCCCCAAGTCTCTGTGGAACACCCTATGCACCAGACCCTGGGCCTGAGGCAACAGGATCCTGTCTGTGTGTGCTCCCAGGGGGGATAAACACCATCCCCTGAGGTGGTTCCACCTGAAGGTCGTGCAGGACCAACAGATGACGAGGTCCCAGGGTGGGTCCTAGATGTGCTGTGGCCTGGTAACATGGCCAGATGAGGTGGAAGAGGTTTTTCCATTGGGAACTGTCTTCCCAAACATGCTACTGTGTCACAATTATAGAACATATGTGGGTAGTAATAGTTCACACATTCCAGGATTATGTCTAACAGCATACATAGATATCCCCATTAACACAAAACACCAGATTTGGAGCAGCCATATAGCAAACAGAACACATGCATATATGAAACCATGGTGGCCCTTACAATGGCCTGCAGGTGACATTGTTCACAACAGTCCACCAATGATAGTGTTTCAACATGAAACATGACTAGAAACACATTGCACAAATTGTCCCAAAAGGAGGTTTGCTGTAAACATACCCATTGAGTTGTGTTTTCAGATTATTGTTGCAGATATGGTGGGGCGGGGGCAGAGATGTGCATTAACAACTATTATATCCTTGCAGTATGAGGTTCTCAGACCTTTTTTCCTCTTTATGTCTTTCAGGCACCATGTCATGGGAGCCCTTGCTGGTCTACTCCCCCCCAGGATAATGATGTTATTATACATCACCTGGTGCAGCACTACCACACTCTGTTTGGATGTACAGCCCATGATCTGCAGGAGAGGACCGCCCTGTGGCATGAGCTCGTCCACAGGGTAAATAATGTTAGCCTGCATAACTGCAGTTATGAACAGGTCGACATCGGTGCACTGACCTACTCTGCCATGCCCGTCAGCATGCTACTGCAGTTAGGAGGGACCAGCTAGCCACAAGGGGGGGGGTCATACCATCCAACCCCCACGACACATGCAGAGGAGCTCCTCACCAGCCTCGGGTCACCTGCCCGCTTGCAAACACAAGACCCTGTGGAGAGCATTGTGGAGGTGGTTGCTACTCACACAATGGATGAGGAGTGTGCAGGTAAGAACTCAGGGCACATCAGTAGACCACTGTTGCTTATCCATCTGCATCTGTAGAGTTCAATTATGCATATGTGAGATAAAATATATATAGTCTGTTGCTACATTGTAGGAATAAACAGATGTGCATAATATGTATTATTGTGGGTTTGTACTGTTGATGTACTGTAATGATGCTCCCACTCTGTACCAATGTCACAGGTGTGGTTGATGGTGACAGTGATCCCCATGCAGTGGAACATGGGACATGTACTGGGGTTACCATGGTGTAAAGACAGTATACTCAGCACCCACACCCCACAGTGGATTAATGTGCACTAAAACCCATGATAATACTCTGACATATCCACCATAACACATTGGCCAGGGCTGCAGTACAACCCTTTGTCTATCTTAAGAGTGCTACTACAGAGATATGCATCTACTGCACATGCCACAGGGATAGTAGGGTGATGCATTTTCATGGCTCTCCTGTGGTCAGCAACATCACTGTCCCTAATACTATGTGGCAAGGTGTATTATATTAGGAGAATGTGCCCTCAGAATGCTGTATCCTACAAATATACACACTTACACACATGCACACACTTGCCAGAACTCAGAGGGTAACCCATGCCTATCAACCCATTTGTACAACAGTGTTGTGCTGGTACTGCAAGCTCCCAGTAGCCCATAAGGTTA
Source organism: Protopterus annectens (assembly GCF_019279795.1). Lineage (NCBI taxonomy): Eukaryota > Metazoa > Chordata > Ceratodontiformes > Protopteridae > Protopterus > Protopterus annectens. Next base: position 1,721,510,628 of record NC_056733.1, on the reverse strand, counting down.
AGAGTGTAACAAGGTACATATAATCAGCAAAAATAGAGCCCAAAAAGCAGCAATATACCAGAAACAATGCAGTCATGGTGACCTGGGAGATTGATAATATATTTAATAGTATATATGCACCTTATATACCATTTTTCAGAAGATTTGTTGATGATTGTTTTTTCTTGTGGAAAGGTAACATTGATGGGTTGAAACTTTTTGTAGAATATTTAAACAATAGCACAGATTTTCTGAAATTTACTTTCAATTATTCTTATACAGGAATCAGTTTTCTAGATGTACATATAGATATAGATGCAACAGGAAAAGTAAGCACTAAGATGTACAGGAAGGAATGTAGGGTGAATAATTTGCTTGATCGACAAAGCATGCATCCTGATTTTGTTTTTGACAAAATCAATTTTTTAGGGCATCCATGCTAAGTGTTGATCCAGTTGAGTATGATCACATGATGCTTAATACCAGTAATGAGTTGAAACAATGTGGTTACCACATTAATTGCATTAGTAAGAATGAGAAGATAGTGAGACAAATGAGATCTAGCAAAGCAAAACCATACTTTTCAAGTAATACTTCCAGGCATATTACAAACAATGAACCAAAACTTAATGTTTGTATTACTTATGC